>NC_135983.1:29957733-30087308 GCF_053455715.1 Rhinoraja longicauda | reverse complement strand
CCACTTGCGGTTTGGCAGATTGTGTCGTAAAGTCAATCTCGAACAAGGCCGCCATCTCCATGATGTTAGGCCGCAGAGCGACTGGAGATAGGATCTGGAAAACAAGGCAAGATATTGAAAAACGTTTCCCCACATAAAACAAACCACAGAATATTAACACATACTTTCAAGCAACACGAGGGGCGCAACACGAGGGGCGCAACACGAGGGGCGCAACACTTTGTTCATTGGGTATGACTCCAGCAGTGAAACCTACAGGTTAGCAGAATACATTGACTTGTTCAACTGGCACAGCAACACCCCAGCTAAACCAAACCCTTCACACAAAGTGTTCTGTGACTGTGCCACCTGCTGGTGTATACAATGGGCATCAAAGTCTGTACACCAACAGGAGCATCCAGGGTGTTCAGGTGGTGAAAACCATCTGGTGAAAACACACCCTTGACACAGACACTATAAATGAAAATATCCTTTGAGTTAAATCAACTACAAACCATCATAACGTGATGGGGAAGAAGTTTGCCCCAGCACATGCCGACATTGGCAAATTGGGAAGAGACTGTCTAACCTTGTCAGATATTTCTAGCAGCACAAGACCAAGTCTTTGGAGACACTGGGTGCAAACTAACCGGAATTGGTCAATCCTTCAGAGGAAGATGGGCTAGGAAATTGTGGCAATCCAGATGTATCTAAATCTGAGATTTCAATCAACTGCAAAAAGTACAGTACTTGGAAGGACAGGATTACTAACGTAGTGTGACTTAGCCACCATATTAAACTCTGCCTTCCTTGTAGCAGGGGCCAACTAGAATTACTTTAACCAGGGAACATGGCTATGTCTAAAGACAAAGTGCTAGAGGCATTCAGTTCAGGCACAATCTGCCTGACCGCAAGTGGAATTGGCAGATGACACCTCAGATCAGGAATTTCCTCAGACTGATGAAAGAGAGTGAAAAGAGGCAGAGGCACGCAGGACAAAGCCAGCAAGTAAAGAGGTGGACAGGTGTGAGGGGTGATGAGCATATGGATAGAGTTAGTGCCAACGGCTCAAGGTGAAAGGGACAAAATGCTAAATAAGGGGAGCACTGAGCGTACATCGGAAAGGAAAGGACCAGGGTTAGTGAGGTGGTGGGGAATGTGCACACCAGGGTGGGGAGTGAAGAGGAAGAGGGGCTTTCCCTCGTCAGTACGCCCATCTCCCATCCCCTTGTCCCATATTTCCCTTTAACCTTCCCACCCCACCTCCCTCTGGCTTTACATTTCACAGCCCTTTTCCGACTGGTTTTATCACTTTCACCTTCAGCCTTTGTCACTTATTCCACCCATCTGCCCATCACCCACTCACCTGTATCCACCCATCACCTGTTAGGCAGTGCCCCACCCCCACCTCATTTCCAACTTTCTCCCATATTCCAGTCTGAAAGCTCCTGACCCGATAAGTCATCTGTCCATTTCTTCAGAGGTTGCCGAACCCGCCAAGTTCCCCCAGCACTTATTTACTTATCTACTTATTTACTTGAATCGCGAGTTATTTACTCACGATTCAAGCATGGGAGACAATGTTTCCCCTGACCCCTCCATCCCCCACATAAAACAAACCAGAGAACATTAACACATACCTTCAAAAAACATGAGGTGCAACACAAGGCGCAACACGTTGTTCATTGGGAGTGACTCCAGCAGTGAATCCTACAGGTTAGCAGAATACATTGACTTGATCAACTGGCTCAGCAACACCCCAGCTAAACCAAACATTTCACACAAACAGTGTTCTGTGACTGTGCCACCTGCTGGTGTATACTATGGGCATCAAAGCCTGTACACCAACAGGAGCATCCAGGGTGTTCAGAATATCTGGTGAAAACACACCCATGACACAGACACTACTTTAAATGAAAATATCCTTTGAGTTAAACCATCTACAAACCACCATAACGATCATTGAGAAGTAGTTTGCCCCAGCACATGCCGACATTGGCAAATTGGGAAGAGACTGTCTAACCCTAGCAGATATTTCTAACAGCACATGACAAAGTCTTTGGAGACATTGGGTGGAAACTAACCGGAATTGGTCAATCCTTCAGAGGAAGAGGCGCTAGGAAATAGTGGCAATCCAGATATATCCAAATCTGATATTTAAACCAAATGCAAAAACCACTATATTTGGAAGGGCAGGATTAATAACGTAGTGAGACTGAGCCACAATATTAAACTCTACTTTCCCTGTAACAGGGGCCAACTGCAATTACTTTAACCAGGGAACATGGCTATGTCTAAAGACAAAGTGCTGGAGGCATTCAGCCGGTCAGACACAATCTGCCCAACCGCAAATGGAATGGACAGGTGACACCTCAGATCAGGAACTCTCCGCAGACTGATGAGAGTGAAAAAAGGCAGAGGCACGCAGGACAACGACAGCAAGTAAATAAGTGGATAGGTGTGAGGGGTAATGAGCATATGGATGGAGTCAGTGCCAAAGGCTCAAGGTGAAAGGGACAAAATGCCAAATAAGGAGAGCACTGAGCGTACATCAGAAAGGAAAGGACCAGGGTTAGTGAGGTTAGCCGGGTTAGTGAGGTGGTGGGGAATGTGCTCACCAGGGTGGGGAGTGAAGGGGAAGAGGGGCTTTCCCTCGTCAGTACGCTCATCTCCCATCTCCTGGTCCCATATTTCCCTTTTACCTTCCCACCCCACCTCCCTCTGGCTTTGCGTTTCACAGCTCTTGTCCGACATGTTTTATCACTTTCACCTTCAGCCTTTGTCACCCACTCACCTGTATCCACCCATCACCTGTCAGGCAGTGCCCCACCCCCACCTCATTTCCAGCTTTCTCCCGTATTCCAGTCTGAAGGCTCCTGACCCGATAGGTCATCTGTCCATTTCTTCAGAGATTGCCGATCCACCCCAAGTTCCCCCAGCACTTATTTACTTATCTACTTATTTACTTGAATCGCGAGTTATTTACTCACGATTCAAGCATGGGGTGGCATGGTGGCGCAGCTGTAGAGTTGCTGCCTTCCATCATAATCATACTTTATTAGCCAAGTATGTTTTGCAACATACGAGGAATCTCATTTATCTTAGTCATACCAATAAAAAGCAACAGAACACATAAAATACATTTTAACAGGAACATCCACCCCAGTGACTCCTCCACATTCCTCCGTGAAGGAAGTTTAAAAAAACTTCACTCTTCCCTTCTTTGTCCTCCCACGGTCAGGGGCTTCGAGCCTCTCATTGACGGGGTGTTCATGCCTCCCATAGCCGGCGGTCGGGCCCTCCGCATCGGGGCGACCAATCTCTCCGTGCCGGGCGATCGGACACTGGGTCATGGCTAGTCGAACCTTCCTCGTTCTTTGGATCTTCCCGACATCGATCTCTACCCGAGACTTGGAGCTCCTCTATGTCAACAGGCCGAAGTTGGAGCGTTGATCACCGGCAAGGGATCGGAGGCTGCGATGGTCCGTTCATGGCCCCGCTGTGGGTCGTAAAGTCAATCTCGAACAAGGCCGCCATCTCCATGATGTTAGGCCGCAGAGCGACTGGAGATAGGATCTGGAAAACAAGGCAAGATATTGAAAAACGTTTCCCCACATAAAACAAACCACAGAATATTAACACATACTTTCAAGCAACACGAGGGGCGCAACACGAGGGGCGCAACACTTTGTTCATTGGGTAGGACTCCAGCAGTGAAACCTATAGGTTAGCAGAATACATTGACTTGTTCAACTGGCACAGCAACACCCCAGCTAAACCGAACCCTTCACACAAAGTGTTCTGTGACTGTGCCACCTGCTGGTGTATACAATGGGCATCAAAGTCTGTACACCAACAGAAGTATCCAGGGTGTTCAGATGGTGAAAACCATCTGGTGAAAACACACCCTTGACACAGACACTATAAATGAAAATATCCTTCGATTTAAATCATCTACAAACCATCATAACGTGATGGGGAAGAAGTTTGCCCCAGCACATGCCGACATTGGCAAATTGGGAAGAGACTGTCTAACCTTATCAGATAATTCTAGCAGCACAAGACCAAGTCTTTGGAGACACTGGGTGCAAACTAACCGGAATTGGTCAATCCTTCAGAGGAAGATGGGCTAGGAAATTGTGGCAATCCAGATGTGTCTAAATCTGAGATTTCAACCAACTGCAAAAAGTACAGTACTTGGAAGGACATGATTACTAACGTAGTTTGACTTAGCCACCATATTAAACTCTGCCTTCCTTGTAACAGGGGCCAACTAGAATTACTTTAACCAGGGAACATGGCTATGTCTAAAGACAAAGTGCTGGAGGCATTCAGTTCAGGCACAATCTGCCTGACCGCAAGTGGAATTGGCAGATGACACCTCAGAACAGGAACTCTCCTCAGACTGATGAAAGAGAGTGAAAAGAGGCAGAGGCACGCAGGACAAAGCCAGCAAGTAAAGAGGTGGATAGGTGTGAGGGGTGATGAGCATATGGCTAGAGTTAGTGCCAAAGGCTCAAGGTGAAAGGGACAAAATGCTAAATAAGGGGTGCACTGAGCGTCCATCGGAAAGGAAAGGACCAGGGTTAGTGAGGTGGTGGGGAATGTGCACACCAGGGTGGGGAGTGAAGGGGAAGAGGGGCTTTCCCTCGTCAGTACGCCCATCTCCTATCCCCTTGTCCCATATTTCCCTTTAACCTTCCCACCCCACCTCCCTCTGGCTTTACATTTCACAGCCCTTATCCGACTGGTTTTATTACTTTCACCTTCAGCCTTTGTCACTTACTCCGCCCATCTACCCATCACCCACTCACCTGTATCCACCCATCACCTGTTAGGCAGTGCCCCACCCCCACCTCATTTCCAACTTTCTCCCATATTCCAGTCTGAAGGCTCCTGACCCGATAAGTCATCTGTCCATTTCTTCAGAGGTTGCCGAACCCCCCAAGTTCCCCCAGCACTTATTTACTTACCTACTTGAATCGCGAGTTATTGACTCACGATTCAAGCATGGGAGACAATGTCTCCCCTGACCCCTCCATCCCCCACATAAAACAAACCAGAGAACATTAACACATACTTTCAAAAAACATGAGGTGCAACACAAGGCGCAACACGTTGTTCATTGGGAGTGACTCCAGCAGTGAATCCTACAGGTTAGCAGAATACATTGACTTGATCAACTGGCTCAGCAACACCCCAGCTAAACCAAACACTTCACACAAACAGTGTTCTGTTACTGTTCCACCTCCTGGTGTATACCATGGGCATCAAAGCCTGTACACCAACAGGAGCATCCAGGGTGTTCAGAATATCTGGTGAAAACACACCCATGACAGACACTACTTTAAATGAAAATATCCTTTGAGTTAAACCATCTACAAACCACCATAACGATCATTGAGCAGTAGTTTGCCCCAGCACATGCCGACATTGGCAAATTGGGAAGAGACTGTCTAACCCGAGCAGATATTTCTAACAGCACATGACAAAGTCTTTGGAGACACTGGGTGGAAACTAATCGGAATTGGTCAATCCTTCAGAGGAAGAGGGGCTAGGAAATAGTGGCAATCCAGATATATCCAAATCTGATATTTAAACCAAATGCAAAAACCACAATACTTGGAAGGGCAGGATTAATAACGTACTGAGACTTAGCCACAATATTAAACTCTACTTTCCCTGTAACAGGGGCCAACTGCAATTACTTTAACCAGGGAACATGGCTATGTCTAAAGACAAAGTGCTGGAGGCATTCAGCCGGTCAGACACAATCTGCCTGACCGCAAATGGAATGGACAGGTGACACCTCAGATCAGGAACTCTCCGCAGACTGATGAAAGAGTGAAAAGAGGCAGAGGCACGCAGGACAAAGCCAGCAAGTAAATAAGTGGATAGGTGTGAGGGGTAATGAGCATATGGATGGAGTCAGTGCCAAAGGCTCAAGGTGAAAGGGACAAAATGCCAAATAAGGAGAGCACTGAGCGTACATCAGAAAGGAAAGGACCAGGGTTAGTGAGGTTAGTGAGGTGGTGGGGAATGTGCACACCAGGGTGGGGAGTGAAGGGAAAGAGGGGCTTTCCCTCGTCAGTACGCTCATCTCCCATCTCCTTGTCCCATATTTCCCCTTTACCTTCCCACCCCACCTCCGTCTGGTTTTACGTTTAACAGCTCTTGTCCAACAAGTTTTATCACTTTCATCTTCAGCCTTTGTCACTTACTCCACCCATCTGCCCATCACCCACTCACCAGTATCCACCCATCACCTGTCAGGCAGTGCCCCACCCCCAATTCATTTCCAGCTTTCTCCCGTATTCCAGTCTGAAGGTTCCTGACCCGATAAGTCATCTGTCCATTTCTTCAGAGGTTGCCGAACTCCCCTGGTTCCGGCAGCACTTATTTACTTATCTGCTTATTTACTTGAATCGCGAGTTATTTACTCACGATTCAAGCATGGGGTGGCATGGTGGCGCAGCTGTAGAGTTGCTGCCTTCCATCATAATCATACTTTATTAGCCAAGTATGTTTTGCAACATACGAGGAATTTCATTCGACATACAGTCATACCAATAAAAAGCAACAGAACACAAAATACATTTTAACATGAACATCCACCCAGTGACTCCTCCACATTCCTCACTGTGATGGAAGTTTAAAAAAAATCACTCTTCCCTTCTTTGACCTCCCACGGTCGGGGGCCTCGAGCCTCCCGTTCACGGGGCGATCCTGGCTCCCGTAGCCGGCGGTCGGGCCCTCCGCATCGGGGCGATCAAGCTCCTCGCGCCGGGCGATCGGACCCCAGGTCGGGACTAGTTGAACCTTCGACGTCCTTTTGAGCTTCCCGACATCGGTCTCTACCTGAGACTGCGAGCTCCTCGATGTTGAAGTCCACAGGCCGCGGTTGGAGCGTCGATCCCCGGCAAGGGATCCCAGGTTGTGATGGTCAGTCCATGGCCCCATTGTGGGTCTAAAAGTCAGTCTCGAGCAAGGCCGCCAGCTCCATGTTAGGCCGCAGAGCGACTGGAGATACAATCTGGAAAACAAGGTAAAAGATTGAAAAAAGTTTCCCCTGACCCCTCCCCCCTACACATAAAACAAACCCGAGAAAATTAACACATACTTTTAAAACACACAAAAAATAACAAAAATGCTAGAGGCTGCCACCACGGCACCACCAAGTGGTAATATTAGCGCCAGAGGCCCGGGTTCAATCCTGACTACGGGCGTTGACCCATATTATGCTACATGTTTTTCTTAATGCAACAAAAGCTTTAAACGTCTGCAAAAAAGTCACTAAGTTCCTTACGTCCATGATAAATAACTAGGTCTAAACAGTGCTGGAGGTACTCAGTGAGTCAGGCACCATCTGTCTGAACACAAAGGGGATGGACAGATATTTTCAGTTTGGAACCATCTTCAGACTGATAGAGTAGGGCAGAGAAAGTGTGGAGAGAGATGGGAGCAGGACAAAGCCTGGCGAGTGATAGGTGGATACAGGCGAGGGGTGGTTGGCAGGTGGATGGAATAAAAGACAAAGGCGAGAGGTGAAAAGGAGACAAAGGTTGTCAGATAAGGAGATGAGAGCATTGAAATGTAAAGCCAGAGGGATGGATATGGGTGCAAGGGGAAGGAGGAAAATTTCTCCTATCCCCAAGTCCCGTACTTCCCCTTTCCCCTTCCACCCCCACACATCCTCATCCCAAACCCTGTACTTCCCTTTTTCCACCCCCACCCCACCCCTGCACCCACACATCTCCCATCCCCAAGCCCCGTACTTCCCTCTTTCCCCTCCCACCCAAACCCTCCAGCTTCACATTTCAATCCTCTTCTCTCCCTACCGACCCCTTTTTTCTACTTTTCACATCCAGCCTTTGTCACCTACTGCACCCCTCTCCCAATAACCTCCCTCCACTATTTCCACCATTCAGTTACAAGACATTCACTCTCTCCCACCTCTTTTATAGTTCATCCAACTCCATCAGTCTGAAGGGTCCCATCTCAATGTCATCTGTCCATTCACCTTGCAGTCAGGCAGTTGGTGCCTGAACTGTTGAATGCCTCCAGCACTTTGTTTTTAGACATAGCCGCGTTCCCTGGTTAAAGTAATTGTAGTTGGCTCCTCTTACAGGGAAAGTAGAATTTAATATTTGTGGTGTATTAATTTGACTGTTTTGTATAACTTTGTCAACTCTATCAGGATCTGGTCTTTATGGAGATGGCATTAAGGCAAGGCCCCTATTTCAAAACATCTCTTGGATTTCAGTGTTTGAGGAAAGATTGGGCCTTACCTTAATTGGACCTTATCTTGAACATGAACAGTGTTGGAGAAAAATATAGCACTATATTAATTTGATTAGTTTTTTTGTAAACTGCCGGTATAGGCAGCCTTTGATCGTGTTACCACTGTACGTTTGTTTTTTTCCCTGAATAAAAGTATTTGTATATTAAAAAAATTGTGGTAATCCGCTGCACTGCAGGCCCGTCCCATTTGTGGTGAACACCCCCACCCTGTGGTAATCCGTTGCACTGCAGGCCTGTCCCATTTGTGGTGAACACTCCCACCCTGTGGTGATCCGCTGCTCTGACAGGCACGTCCAGTTTGTAGTGAACACTCCCACCGTGTGGTGATCCGCTGCACTGCAGGCCCGTTCAATTTGTGGTCAACACTCCCACCGTGCAGTGATCCGCGACACTGCAGGCCGGTCTGAGATAATAATAATAATAATAATACATTTTATTTATATAGCGCTTTTCATATACTCAAAGACGCTTTACAGAGATTTTGAGAACATAGGGGAAATGAATAAATAGATAAATAAGTAAATAAATAAATGAACAGAGAAAGGAGACAGAAGGTGAGGTGACCTTCAGTGGTTGAAGGCAGTACTGAACAGGTGAGACTTCAGCGATGTTTTGAATGTGGTGAGTGTGAGGGAGTCTCTAACGGTTTGGGGTAGTGAGTTCCATAGGGTGGGACCAGCGATGGAGAAAGCCCTGTCCCCCCAGGATCTGAGTTTAGTCCGGATGTGGGGGGATAGGAGATTGGCAGCGGCAGAGCGGAGGGTGCAGGTGGGAGTGTGCCTGTGGAGGAGGTCGGTCAGGTAGGATGGGGCCAGGTTATGGAGGGCTTTGTAGGTTATGAGGAGGATTTTGTACTGGATTCTCTGGGGGATGGGGAGCCAGTGGAGTTTATAAAGGACGGGGGTGATATGGTCACGGATCGAGGTGTGTGTGAGTAGACGGGCAACGGAGTTTTGAATGTATTGAAGTTTATTGATGATTTTTGAGGGTGCGCCATAGAGGAGGCTGTTGCAGTAGTCCAGACGGGAGGTGATGAAGGCGTGGATGAGGGTTTCTGCAGCTGTGGAGGAGGGATGGACGGAGACGGGCAATGTTTTTGAGGTGGAAGAAGGCTGTCTTTGTAGGAAAATAACTGCAGACCCTGGTTCAAATCGAAGGCATCACAAAATGCTGGAGTAACTCGGCTGCCTGATGCTCCAGCATTTTGCAATACCTGTCTGATATGTGGTCAACACTCCCACCGTGTGATAATCCGCTGCACTGCAGGCCCATCTGCTATGTGGACAAAGGACTGGTTTGACTTGGCAGCAACAATAATTGCTGGCAATTTCCTCATAAATCTTGTCTGCAGCCTTTCCAAGAGTCTCCAAACATTGGAGAAGGATAGGATCAGCTCTTTGGGGAATTTTATACATCCTTACTCCAATCCACAGCAGACCCCAATTTGGTGTCCACAAATTGGCCGGGCCTGCAATGCAGCGGATTAACACACGTTGGGAGTGTTGTCCACATATCAAACGGGCCTGCAGTGCAGCAGATCATGGTAACAATGCCCCTCAGGTCCTTTCAGTCCAATAGTCCACATTATCCCTGCATCTGTTCCACCTCCTTGTTTCATATTGTGCTTCAATCATTTAGAATTATCACTGATCAGCATTGCACCACAGATAGACACGAAGTGCTGGAGTAACTCAGCAGGTCAGGCAGCATCTCTGGAGAACATGGATGGGTGACACTTTGGGTAAGAACCCTTCTTTGTTCCATCCAAAAATCATTTTTTTTCTCCAGAGATGCTGCCTGACCCAATGAGTTACTCCAGCACCTTGTGTCTATCTTCGGTATAAACCAGCATCTACAGGTCTTTGTTTCTACATTTAACTGCACCCAGATTCAATTCCAGTTGTGTTAAGGTTAGGGTAATCTCCTTTCTAAAGGTACATCCTTTTATTCTGACACTGTGCCCGCTAGGCCAAGACTCCCCCACTAATGGAAACATCCTTTTAGCTTTGAGATACATCACAGTTCCAGTTGCACCAGAAAGTATAATTATTAAAAACCCTGGACACTTCAAATGACCACAATTGAAAGGGCATTTATTCACAAAATGCTGGAGTAACTCAGGTCAGGCAGCATCTCAGGAGAGAAGGAATGGGTGACGTTTCGGGTCAAGACCCTTCTTCAGACTGATGTCAGGGGGGCGGGACAAAGGAAGGATATAGGTGGAGACAGGAAGATAGAGGGAAACAGAGGTTCACCTGCACCTCCTCCAACTTCATCTATTGCATCCACTGCTCTAGATGTCAACTTCTTTACATCGGCAAATCCAAACGCAGGCTCGGCGATTGTTTCGCTCAACACCTTCGCTCAGTCCGCCTTAACCAACCTGATCTCCCGGTGGCTGAGCACTTCAACTCCCCCTCCCAGTCTGACCTTTCTGTCATGGGCCTCCTCCAGTGCCATAGTGGGGCCCACCGGAAATTGGAGGAACAGCACCTCATATTTCGCTTGGGCAGCTTGCAGCCCAGTGGCATGAACATTGACTTCTCCAACTTTAGATAGTTCCTCTGTTCCTTTCTTCCCCTCCCCCTTCCTAGTTCTCCCTCTATCTTCCTGTCTCCACCTATATCCTTCCTTTGTAATAATAATAATAATAATAATATTCATTTATTGTCATTGCAACGAGTACAACGAAATTAAAAAATAGCCAATCCTGACGGTGCGTACAAACATATATGCAATAAATGCAAAAACAAATAAATACATAAATACAATTAAATACAATTATATTAAGTACAAGATTTTTTAACGGTGTTGCCTAGTGCAAAGGTAGTGTTCAGTTCTCGTATGGCCCTGGGGTAAAAACTGTTCTTAAGTCTGTTTGTTCGGGATTTGATCGACCTGAAACGTCGACCAGAGGGCAGATGAACACCCCCCTGACAGTCTGAAGAATGGTCTCGACCCGAAACATCACCCATTCCTTCTCTCCTGAGATGCTGCTCGACCTGCTGAGTTACTCCAGCATTTTGTGAATAAATACCTTTGATTTGTAGCAGCATCTGTAGTTATTTTCTTACACAATTGAAAGGCAAGTCTGCAGAATTGATCAAAGAAGCAAACATATTTCAGGGGAAAACAATAGTGTTCTCACTTACCTCCTGTCCTGGAGACATAGATCCACATCAGATACAAGGGTAGACTCCCTGTCTCCACCCTGAGCACTGGTTACAAGCGGAGACTACTTGTCACTACCCTGAGCACTAGTTACAAGGAAAGACTCCCTGTCCCTCATCCCAACAACAGCCCAGGACAACCGCACTCAGATACTCCCACAATTCCCCTTTTATACACAGGAGTTGGCAATTACCGGTCACACCTCAATCCTAACCAGCTTCAATCAAGCCGTTTACCACATTAACCCTTCGCCCACCAGTGGCCGGTCAATGTTTGTTGCACACATCGCAATGTCCACCTGGGGGCAGTAGTTGTCTGGGGACAATAATTGCCCTCTGTTGACTCATTGCTGTTTGCACAAAGTGGCTGCTTGCATCTCCTTATGTCAGAGAAGACCAGAAGACATAGGAGCAGAATTAGGCCTTTTAGCCCATTGAGTCTACTCCACCATTCAATCATGGCTGATCTATCTCTCCCTCCTAACCCCATTTTCCTGCCTTCTCCCCATAACCCCTAACACCCACACTACTGAAGAATTTGGACTGAGAAAGTGGGGAGACAGATGGGAGCAGGACAAAGCCTGGCGAGTAATAGGTGGATACAGGCGAGAGGGTGGTTGGCTGATGGGTGGAGTAAGTGACTAGAGGTGAAAAGGAGACAAAGGTTGTCAGGAGATGAGAGCATTGAAATGTAAAGCCAGAGGGATGGATATGGGTGCAAGAGGAAGGAGGAAAATACAGGACTCAGAGATAAGAGATGAGCGTACAGAGGGGGGGGAGCAGTGACTGAGGTGTTGGGGAAGTGTGTACACCAGGGTGGGGGTGCAGGGTAAGAAGGGAGTTACCATCAGTATGGTCATCTCCCTCTCAGAGTCCCATATTTCCCCTTTTACCCCCTTCATCCCTACCCTGTCCCATTACACCCGTATACCTCCCCAAGCTTCACATTTCACGCCTCCTCTCCTTCTGACACATTCTCACCTTTTCATCTCTAGCCTTTGTCATTTACTCCACAATCACCCCCGCCCCCCCACACACCTTATCCACCCATCACTTGCTAAGCTTTGCCTCATCCCACCTCACTTTCCCACCTTTCCCCCACTCCAATCCGAAGGATTCCAACCGGATACATCTCCCCATTTGCTCCACAGATGCTGCCTGACCCACCAGTTCCTCCAACACTGTTGCTTTTGTTCAAGATTCCAGCGCCCTGAATTGAAAGAACCTTGAATAAAAATTCATTAATTGAATTTAGAGACAGTGTGGAAACAGGTCCATGGCCCACTGAGTCCGCACAATTCAGCGATCACCCCGTACACTAGCACTATCCTACACACCAGGGACAGTTTACTAAAATCAATTAACTTACAAATCTGAATGTCTTTTGGTGTGTTGGAAGAAGCCAGAATACCTGGAGAAAACCCACGTGGTCACGGGGAGAACGTACAAACTGTGTTGTCAGGATTGAACCCAGGTCTCTGGCACTGTGAGGCAGCAACTCTACCACTGTGCTGCCCAATCTTTCCCCAAACACTGAAACCCAAGAGAGGTTTTAAACAGGAGCCTTGCCTTAATGTCATCGCCATAAAGACCAGGTCCTGATAGACTTGACAAAGATTTACAAAACAGTCAAATTAACACATCACAAATATTGAACTCTACTTTCCCTGTAACAGGGACCAACTACAATTACTTTAACCAGGGAACATGGCTGTGTCCAAGAACAAAGTGCTGGAGGCGTTCAGCAGTTCAGGCACCAACTACCTGACTGCAAGGTGAATGGACAGACGACAGTGAGATGGGACCCTTCAGACTGATGGAGTTGGATGAAGTAGAAGAGGTGGGAGCGAGTCAAAGTCTTGTACCTGATCGGCGGAAATAGTGGAGGGTGGTTATTGGGAGAGAGGTGCAGTAGGTGACAAAGGCTCGATGGGGGGTGGAGGGGTGGGGGTGGAGTGGTATTGGAGGTTATTGGGAGAGGGGTGCAGTCGGTGACAAAAGCTCGATGTGAAAAGTAGACAAAAGGGGTCGGATAAGGGGAGAAGAGGATTGAAATGTAAAGCCGGAGGGGTACGGGTGGAAGGGGAAAGGAGGGAGTGTGGGACTTGGGGATGGGAGATGTGGGGGTGGAGGGGTGGGGGTGGAAGGGGAAAGGGGAAAGTATGGGGCTTGGGGATGAGACATGTGTAGGTGGAAGGGTGGGGTGGGAGGGGAAAGAGGGAAGTACAGGACTTGGGGATGGGAGATGAGCATACAGAGGAAGGGAGAGGAGCAGAGTGACTGGGGTGGTGGGAGAGGAGCAGAGTGACTGGGGTGGTGGGAGAGGAGCAGAGTGACTGGGGTGGTGGGAGAGGAGCAGAGTGACTGGGGTGGTGGGAGAGGAGCAGAGTGACTGGGGTGGTGGGAGAGGAGCAGAGTGACTGGGGTGGTGGGAGAGGAGCAGAGTGACTGGGGTGGTGGGAGAGGAGCAGAGTGACTGGGGTGGTGGGAGAGGAGGGCACCCCAGGGTGTGGGTTCCTCAGTACGCTCATCTCACATCCGTGTCACATTTATTTCATCCCTCTTTCCCCTCCCCTGGACCATTACACCCGCACACCTCCCTCTGGACTACATTTCCCTACTCTGCTTATCCAACACATTGTCACCTTTTCATCTTTAGTCTTCACACACTCCACCCATCCACCACTCACCCCCTCACCTGTATCTGCCCATCACTTGCCAGGCTTTGCCCGCCCCACCTTACTTTTCCAGCTTTCTCCCCCCACTCCAGTCTGAAGGATCCTGACCCAACAGATCTGTCCATTTCCTGCAGATGCTGCCTGACCCATCGAGTTCCTCCAGCACTGCTTTTATTGCTAAAGATTCACCATCCTGAATTATAAATCCCTTGATCAAAATTAAATAGGAAACCCCATTGTTAATCTTTCAAAGACTGAAACCAACGGAGGGGTTGAAATAGGGGCCTTCCCTTCACACCATCTCCATGAAGAGCAAATCCAGATAGACTGGATAATGTTGCAGGAATGCTACAGGGCACGCAGCAGTTCACAATATCAGAAGAAACCCGACCACAACAGAACAGACACTACTTTAACCGACAAAAACATTTAATTAAATAAGATTTGTGTATCAGGAGAACAGCAATGAGGAAGAAGTTCATTCCATCTTACGCCAGCATTTGGCAGAGTGGGAAGAGATGGTCTAACCTCAGCAGACACTTCCAGCAGCACAGGTCAACCCCAGCAGACACTTCCAGCAGCACAGGTCAACCCCAGCAGCACAGGTCAACCCCAGCAGACACTTCCAGCAGCACAGGTCAACCCCAGCAGCACAGGTCAACCCCAGCAGACACCTCCAGCAGCACAGGTCCAGTCCTTGGAGATCCTGGATGAAAATAAACACAAATTATTCAGAGGATGAAATCAGAAAGCAAACAGATTGCAGCAACGCAGACTTACCAAACCAAATATAGATTTAGACCAACTCTAAAGAACTACAGTGGGGTGAATGGAAGGGGCAGGATTAGTAAATTGTAAACTTGAAACAGTGTCCACAAATATTTAACTATTTTCCCTTCGACATAGGAATATAACTATATAACTATATTATAGGTCTAAAATCAGAGAGCGAGGGGTACTCAGCAGATCAGACAGCATCTTCCTGACCACAAAGTGAATGGATAAGCATCATTTTGATCAGGACCCTTCTTCAGATCGAAGATGGAGATGGGGACAATGCTGAAGAGGTGGGCCGAACCCTTGCAACTGGTAGGTGGATATAGGCACTTTGTGTAGATCTGTCACTATACTACCGATCCATGTCTGACTTTCGTAATAACATGTTATGGAATGTAGCCCAGCACATGCACATGCGTGGTACTCTAGGTGCGACTCGCCAGTTCGATAATGAATGTAAGGCAAATCATGTCTGACGAATCTTATAGAATCTTTTGAGGATGTAACTAGTAGAGTGAATAAGGGAGGACCAGTTGATGTGTTATATCTGGACTTTCAGAAGGCCTTCGACAAGGTCCCACATAGGATATTGGTGTACAAACTTAAAGCACACGGTATTGGGGATTCAGTGTTGAGGTGGATAGAGAATTGGTTGGCGGACAGGAAGCAAAGAGTAGGAATAAACTGGTCCTTTTCGGAATGGCAGGCAGTGACTAGTGGGGTACCGCAAGGCTCAGCGCTGGGACCCCAGTTATTTACAATATATATTAATGATTTGGACAAGGGAATTGAATGCAACATCTCTAAGTTTGCGGATGACACGAAGCTGAGTGGCAGTGTTAGCTGCGAGGAGGATGCTAGGAGGCTGCAGAGTGACTTGGGTAGATTAGGCGAGTGGGCAAATGCATGGCAGATGCAATATAATGTGGATAAATGTGAGGTTATCCACTTTGGCGGCAAGAACAGGAAAGCAGAGTATTACCTGAATGGTGGCCAATTAGGAAAAGGGGAGATGCAACATGACCTGGGTGTCATGGTGCACCAGTCATTGAAAGCAAGCGTGCAGGTGCAGCAGGCGAATGGTATGTTAGCATTCATAGCAAGAGGATTTGAGTAGAGGAGCAGGGAGGTTCTTCTGCAGTTGTACAGGGCCTTGGTGAGACCGCACCTGGAGTATTGTGTACAGGTTTGGTCTCCTAATCTGAGGAAATACATTCTAGCCTTAGAGGGAGTACAGAGAAGGTTCACCAGATTGATCCCTGGGATGGCAGGACTTTCATATGAAGAAAGACTGGATAGACTTGCTGGAATTTAGAAGACTGAGGGGGGATCTTATAGAAACATATTAAATTCTTATGGGGTTGGAGAGGCTAGATGCAGGAAGATTGTTCCCGATGTTGGGGAAGTCCAGAACCAGGGGTCACAGCTTAAGGATAAGGGGGAAGTCTTTTAGGACCGAGATGAGAAAACATTTCTTCACACAGAGAGTGGTGAGTCGGTGGAATTCTCTGCCACAGAAGGTAGTTGAGGCTAGTTCATTGGCTATATTTAAGAGGGAGTTAGATGTGGCCCTTGTGGCTAAAGGGATCAGGGGGTATGGAGAGAAGGCAGGTACAGGTTACTGAGCTGGATGATCAGCCATGATCATATTGAATGGCGGTGCAGGCTCGAAGGGCCGAATGGCCTACTCCTGCACCTATTTTTTATGTTTTTATGTTTCTATGTAAGAGTGTAAGGACTCAAGGTCATCTGGTCTCCGACCACATCTGGATAATAAAGAACCTTACATAAAGTTAAACGACTCGTCGTCATTAGAACTTCATACATGGTGTCAGAAGTGGTCTTCCGCAACACCATCAGCTTGAACTTTGTGAGGTTTTTCCCTCTCTATTTCGTCACGAGAGAGATCGGAGAGGCTGTTTGCTGATATGGCTGATGCATTCTGGAGACTGGACCTTCTCGTCTTCGACAGCAACATCAGTGAATTCGAGGAACAGCATGATATCTTCATCGCAGCCGCCAATTACGACAAACCACTTCGGGCTCAAGCAAACATGCTCATCAATCTTTCAGGATTAGAGGCTTTTAAACGAGCTAAGCAATTCGTGCACGCGCTGCCGTTGGGGGACAACCAACAATCATCACCCCTGCTGAATCGAGGGAGGATCCTGAATGTCTGAAGATAAAATTTCAACAACTATCCAGCCCTCGGACCAATCCTACCATGGAACGTCTTAAATTCAACTCACGGAATCAAATGGTGAGACTGTCGAATCAGTTATTTGTGCTTTAAAGACAGCAGCGAGGAGGTGCTTACTGACTAGCTTATTAGGGACTGGTTAGTGGTAAACTAAGAAAATAAATTGTGCGCGACTTTGACTTAACTCTGGATAAGGCTGTCTCCATCTGTGAGAATCATGAGACAACTATTCTTAACACCTGAACGCTAACTAATGCACAACAATCTGCCACAAGTATCGATGTCGTTCAGGCTGGGTTCCGGAAAGAACGTAAACCCGAGATAGCCAGATCAGTCTGGAATGCGTTTTATTGTGGGCTGTACGAACTGTGGAGGAAAGCATGCAGCAAAAAGGGAGAAATGTCCTGCTTTCGGCCAAATTTGTCATGCCTGTAAGAAACGTAATCATTTCAGGAGGTGCTGCAAATCCACACCACAGGCTTCCATAGAAACATAGAAAATAGGTGCAGGAGTAGGCCATTCGGCCCTTCGAGCCTGCACCGCCATTCAATATGATCATGGCTGATCATCCAACTCAGTATCCTGTACCTGCCTTCTCTCCATACCCCCTGATCTCTTTAGCCACAAGGGCCACATCTAACTCCCTCTTAAATATAGCCAATGAACTGGCCTCAACTAGCTTCTGTGGCAGAGAATTCCACAGATTCACCACTCTGTGTGAAAAAAAAGTTCTCATCTCGGTCCTAAAAGACTTCCTCCCTTATCCTTAAACTGTGACCCCTTGTTCTGGACTTCCCCAACATCGGGAACAATCTTCCTGCATCTAGCCTGTCCAACCCCTTAAGAATTTTGTAAGTTTTTATAAGATCCCCCCTCAATCTTCTAAATTCCAGCGAGTACAAGCCGAGTCTATCCAGTCTTTCTTCATATGAAAGTCCTGCCATCCCAGGAATCAATCTGGTGAACCTTCTCTGTACTCCCTCTATGGCAAGAATGTCTTTCCTCAGATTAGGAGACCAAAACTGTACGCAATACTCCAGGTGTGGTCTCACCAATGCCCTGTACAACTGCAGCAGAACCTCCCTGCTCCTATACTCAAATCCCCTCGCTATGAATGCCAACATACCATTCGCTTTCTTCACTGCCTGCTGCACCTGCCTGCCTACTTTCAATGACTGGTGTACCACGACACCCAGGTCTCGTTGCATCTCCCCTTCACCTAATCGGCCACCATTCAGGTAATAGTCTGCCTTCCTGTTCTTGCCACCAAAGTGGATAACCTCACATTTATCTACATTATACTGCATCTGCCATGCCTTTGCCCACTCACCTAACCTATCCAAGTCACGTTGCAGCCTCCTCCTCACAGCTAACACTGCCCCCCAGCTTCGTGTCACCCACAAACTTGGAGATGTTGCATTCAATTCCCTCGTCCAAATCATTAATATATATTGTAAATAGCTGAGGTCCCAGCACTGAGCCTTGCAGTACCTCACTAGTCACTGCCTGCCATTCTGAAAAGGACCCGTTTATTCCTACTCTTTGCTTCCTGTCTGCCAGCCAGTTGTCTATCCACATCAATACTGAACCCACAATAACGTGTGCTTTAAGTTTGCATACTAATCTCTTATGTGGGACCTTGTCGAAAGCCTTCTGGAAGTCCAGATATAACACATCCACTGGTTCTCCCTTATCCACTCTATTAGTTACATCCTCGAAAAATTCTATAAGATTCATCAGACATGATTTACCTTTCATAAATCCATGCTGACTTTGTCCAATGATTTCACCACTTTCCAAATGTGCTGCTATCCCATCTTTAATAACTGACTCTAGCATTTTCCCCACTACCAAGGTTGGGAGAGAGGAGAGGCAGGACAATGGTAGGTAACAGGCTGATACTGGATTTGTGAGAAGGATCTGCAGATGCTGGGTAAAACCGAAGAGAAACTGCTGTTTGTAGGCCTATATAGGAGCTTATCAAACTTTGCGCTGCCCCACCTCTCTTCCAGCTTTCTCCCCACCACCACAATCTGTCTGAAGAAGTGTCCCGACTCGACACGTTGGAGAACTTAGAAGTTCCGTGCATTCCGAGAATATTGTGAGTAATTTTGATGAAATAGGCCAAAGTCAGCATGGCTTTGTGAAGGGGAGGCCTTGCTTGACAAATTTGCTGGAATTCTTTGAACAAGTAAATAGCAGGGCAGACAAAGGAGAGTCAGCTGCTGTTGTTTACTTATCCCAGGAATGAGTCGTTTAACCTATGATGAGCATTTATCGGCACTGGGCCTGTACTCACTGGAGTTTAGAAGAATGAGGGGGGACTTCATTGAAACATATAGAATAGTGAAAAGCTTGGATAGAGTGGATGTGCAGAGGATGTTTCCACTAATGGGAGAGCTTAGGACTAGAGGTCATAGCTTCAGAATTAAATGTTCTGTTCGGAAGGAGATGAAGAGAAATATCTTTAGTCAGAGGGTGGTAAATCTGTGGAATACATTGCCACGGAAGGCTGTAGAGGCCAAGTCAGTGGATATTTTTAAGAAAGGGATAGATAGATTCTTGATTAGTGCGGGTGTCAGGGGTTATGGGGAGAAGGCAGGAGAATGGGGTTAGGAGGGAGAGATAGATCAGCCATGATTGAATGGTGGAGTAGACTTAATGGGCCAAATGGCCTAATTCTGCACCTATCACTTATGACCAAATGACTGAACGTCACCTATCCATGTTCTCCACAGATGCTGCCTGACCCGCTGAGTTACTCCAACACTTTGTGTCTTTTTTTGCATTGGCAATCCTGAATGCTGGTTACCGATAGCAACAGGTAAGAGCAACATGAACGCGTGTAACCCATAGCAACATGACGCGTGTTACCCATAGCAACATGACGCGTGTTACCCATAGCAACATGACGTGTGTAACCCATAGCAACATGACGCGTGTAACCCAGAGCAACATGACGCGTGTAAACCATAGCAACATGACGCGTGTAACCCATAGCAACATGACGCGTGTAACCCATAGCAACATGACGGTACAAGTCGACACGGAAGTGCCCGGCGGCGGCGACAACAACAAAAACAACAACAACAACAACAGTCAGCGGTCGCCGTGGCCCGTTCCACACCCGCTCAAAAGTGTAGGTGGGTAAAGGGTGTGATTTATTGGAGACGGTTCCGTGCATTACGTTATCGCCGAGAAATGTCAGCGTTCAGACCCCACCCTTGAAAATGCCGCACAGAAAACAGCGCGGGCATCGTGGTGGGAGCACGGTGCTGGAGTAACTCAGCGGGTCAGGCAGCATCTCTGGAGAACGTGGATCGGGGACGTTCGGGTCGGGACCCTTCTTCGGGCTAATTGTGGTGGTGGAAAGAAAGCCGGGAGAGAGGTGGGGCAGGACGAGGTCTGGTAAGCTCCTGTATCAGCCTGTTGGCCGCCACGCTCCGTTCTGCCTCTCCTCTCTCCCAGCCTTGCCACCCCCCCCCCTACCCCCTCCCCCCCTACCCCCTCAGGCTGAGGAAGGATCCCGAACAGAAATGTCACCGATCCATGTTCTCCAGAGATGCTGCCTGACCCGCCGTGTTACTGCAGCACTTTGTGTCTTTTTTTGTAAACCAGCACATGCAGGCCCTTGTTTCTACCATTCTGCTATGTGATAGGTAAATACAGGTGAGGGCTTTATTTTTGATAGAAGGGTAGTTGAATACAGGCCAGAAATGAAAAGACAAAAAGTGTGGGATAAGGATCGAAGAAGTGAATTGTGAAACGGAGGAAGGAAGGGGGATCGAGAGAAGAGGAAGTTAGACAGCTGCATAGATAGAACAGATTTAGAGGAACAGGGGACAAATGCAGGCAGGTGGGACAAGGTGTAGATGGGACAAGTTGGCCGGTTGCAAGTTTTGGGAAAATTGGGCCGAAAGGCCTGATTCCACGCTGTAAGTCTCTATGATTCTATAATTCTAATGGGGAGAATGGATACAAATTCAGATGGGGCACAGGGAAGGGGGTAAAACTGGGGAAGGAGAGTGGAGTGATTTTAGTATATGAGTTATCTGAAATTGGAACATTCAGTGGTCATATTCCCCTTTTGCGGGAAGCTATGCAATGAAATTATGACGCGCTGTTCCTCAAGTTTGTGTGTGACCTCACTTTGGCGTGGAGGAGGCTGAGAACAAGTAGGTAAGTATGGGAATGGGAAGAGGTTAAATTTATAACAACCAGGAGATTCAGCAGGCCTTGGCAGACCTTCTTCACTATCTACAGTACCACCCACATTTGTGTCATCTGTAAACTTGCCCATGCCATAAATGTTCTCATCCAAATCATTGATATAGATGACAAACTGCAATGGGCCCAGCACCGAATCCTGAGGCATACCACTAGTCACAGGCCTCCAGTCTGAAAAACAACCTTCCACCATCACCCTCTGCTTCCTTCCATGAAGCCAATTTTTTATCCATTCAGCTATCAGTACTTGAATCCCATGGGATCTAACCTTCCAGAGCAGCCTACCATGCAGAACCTTGCCAAATGCCATTCTAAAATCCATGTCTACAACTCTGCCTTCATCAACCTTTTTCAGCACACCTTCAAAAAACAATCAGATTCACGAGAAACAACCTCTACATGCAAAACATATTTCAGTTAACTGCCACATGCCTGAAGAAAAGAAACACAGGTTTTAATTTTGAAAATGCCTATGTTTGTGTTGAATGCACAACCTCAGAAGCAATTAATGAATAATTCTAATGAGTGAGTGTTGCTGAAAAATATATAAACTTGGGAAATGGACTGAATTTCTACGTGGGATAATTCAGAACAGAAAGGCACAATCTGTGGCTGAAGGCCCAAGACTTTAGGAGTGGCATCATAGACACATTGACACATCAACAATGGAAATTTAGAATTCCTTTTTTTCAGTGGTCAAGGTTTTATTACAAGATATGCACACCTTCCTTGCAATGAACAGCAAGTCACAAAGAATATAAAAGACCCATAAAATCATGGAGGAAGCCAAGGAAGAGGAACAGAGGGAAGAAGCTCAGTGCCAAAACTTGGTTGAGGTAAGAGGTGGTAAACAAAAACCTCTAAATGAGTTTTTAGATTAAATTTATTTTTCAGTATATCACTTACCTCATTTAGTTTCACCCTGTCAGGGATATTCCCTTCTACCCCTCCCTCCCCTTCATTCTCTAACTCTGTGAAATGTTGACTATTTATTTTCTCGGAGATGCTGACCTGACCTGCTGAGTCTTTCCAGCATTTTCCATTAATTTTATTTCAGGCCCTGTAGAGTGTGGAGAGGATGTGGCTTATTATCAGGAACTAGTTCAGGATCCAGTTTATTGCTGCAGGTAAACCCAGGCAGCAGCAGGTGATGGCAAGTGATAGCCTGACCCGCGAGGCGAGAGCCAGGCACCACAGTCGGTTTATCTCCATAGGCAGCTGCACATAATGTTGCACTTCACCTTTGCGAATCTATTTATATTTTGATGACACAACTGCTGAAAGTGGAAGTCTTTACTTTTCCAATGTCATAATTGCCAGGTCATTTATTGAAAAGTGATAATCAATAAAAATCCTTCCTCTTTCTTAGCAGAATCCAACCCTGCAATTTCCCTGGTCTGCAGCATTATACGCAAAAATACCTTTGTCAATTATTTCAATGACTCAAGACTGCCCTCTCGATGGTCTGTTACACTCAGCTGGCAAAGGCCCTTGATGATTCGATGTTCTCTTTCTACAGGATACAATCATGTTGGAAGCAGGAGTGTTTCCCACAGCTTTGTCTGAAGAACAATTGGCTGCGGCCACAGAGAAATCACGACAAAATCTATTTGGATCCAGTCAGATTTTTTCTCTGGACACCATAGAGAAGAGAAATTATGTTATGTCGGACATTATAAATGATCGGGCTAAAGAGCAGTGAGTATAACAGCAGACACGAGTGCTGTAAGACAAGGCTTTAGATTTGTAAAATAAATGTGTTTGTTCTTCATTTTGATCAGTGATATGATAGCCGAGCAGATATAAAATATTATTGCTGTGGCGTTGATTTATACCGGTCACAATTTAAAGTTTCAGTGGAGAAGAGCGATCTCTAGTTGAGAGAGCATGGTGCGCCAACAGTATGTTATTGTGACTAACAAAAAGAATGGAGATGAAAAAACTAACAGAGTCACATGGTACCTGATGCTCATAAAAGACAAAATCACGGTGGCACAGCGTTAGAGTTGCTGCCTCACAGCGCCAGACACCTGGTTTCGTTCCCAACTACGGGTGCTGTCTGTACGGAGTTTGCACATTCTCCCCGTGACCGTGGGTTTTCTCTGGGATCTCCGGTTTCCTCCCACTCTCCAAAGACGTGTAGGTTTGTAGGTTGATTGGCTTGGTATAAATGTAAATTGTCCCTCGTGTGTGTAGGATAGTGTTAGTGTGCGGGGATCACTGGTCGGTGCGGACGCGGTGGGCCGAAGGGCCTGTTTCCGCACTGTATCTCTAAACTGGACTAAACAGAAGAGGAAAAGCCCTCGGGGGAGTATTCTACAATGCTCGTCTCGGACCACCAGGGGGAATCATTTACCTGTTCCAAAATTAATTGATTAATTAAAAAATTTAAATTGGTGAAAACATTAGCGATGCAGTGGTGCTGGTTTCTGACGGGCACGGTGATGGACGCCCAACATATCTCTGTCCTCCATACAGCTGGCCAGCTCCTCATTTGTCTCTACATATGCGCCTCCCATCAACGTCTTCAGCATGGTCGTGTTTGGTCGTCCCGGGTCCCGTCTTCCATGGGTGGGTTCCCACAGCACAACCTTGGTTGCTGGTGTTTCTGGATGGCGGTGGCAATCACCAGCGAGCCTCATCCTTCTCCACCTGATCTTCTCGGTCAGAGGTGGAATCTCCCCGTAGAGCTGGGCGTTGGTGGTGTGGTCCCTCCAACTGACATTTTGAGCTTTTCTGAGCATTCGGGTGTAGATACCATCGAGAGACTTGGACAGTGCTCGAGTGAGAGTCCATGCCTCACACCCATACAATAATATTGTCTCTACAGTTGCATGGAAGAATCTCAGTTTGAGACTCTTAGACATCCGAGACGTCCAGAATTTCCCCATGCTCTGCATCCTCGGCCCCAGGAAGTCCTCCACTTTCTTGAGAGATGCACTGCCACTGGTCTTAAGAGGCTCATGGTCACCACCGTTGAACGCCGTGTACTCCGTCTTCTTGGCATTGAGGTGGAGGCCCACTTTCTCGCACTCCGTCTCGACCCTGACGAGCAGCTCGTGCCTCCCCAATTGGTCTGACAGCAGGACGACTTCGGAATCCATTAGAAATATCATGGCTTCCCTTTCTGCACCAGTTCTTTATGTACAAGTCATCTCTCAACACTGTTTTTAAAAATACCACCGTACTGTGATATTGCAGTTTAAAGGCAGCATAATCTATACAAGGCAATTGCACCCTCTAGTTAAGGTCCTGTATCTCAGACATTGACTTGCTATTCACATCTTTTCTACAGCTATGAACGAGGCAAGATTCACCTGAACAGGGGTCTTTTTGAGGAAGCTGTAATTTCATTTAATAAAGCCCTCACTCTGGATCCTCAGCAGGTAAGATTAATTTCTCCTTTGGTGCAGTGGCAGTCAAGGTCAGAGACTCCATCACGATACAAAGAAGATGTTCATGGAGTCAGAGTCGTGCAGCACAAAACAGGCCCTTCGGCCCAGCTTTACCCTGCCGGCAAAGGTGCCCAATCTGCACTTGACCCACATGCTTGCATTTGGCGCATTTCCCTCTGAACTGAACATCTCATCCTCCTATGCTCCTGGAAATGCAGTCCTAGCCTGCCCATTCTTTACCTAGCAACATCCTCGTAAATCTTCTCTGCACACTTTCCAGCGTAACAACATCTTTCCTATAACAGGGTGACCAAAACTGGACACAATACTCTAACTGTGCCTCCTTGTGCCTATCTGAAAGCCTCCTAAATGCCACTATTGTATCTGCCTCATCCACCACCCCTTCCAGGCTCTCATCACTCTCTGTGTAAAACATTTGCCTCATACACATTCTTTAAACTTTGCCCCTCTCACCTTAAAGCTATGGCCTCTAGTATTTGTTATTTCCTTCCTTGGACAAAGGTTCCGACTGTCTACCCTATCAATGCCTCTCATAAATTTATATGCTTCCATCAGATCTCCCTTCAAACCCCGGAATTACAGAGAAGACAGTCCAACTCTTTCCAACCTCTCCCTTCGCCCCTAACCCCATCATTCTATAATAGCCCCTAACCCAATCATTCTGTAATAGCCCCTAACCCAATCATTCTGTAATAGTCCCTAACCCAATCATTCTGTAATAGCCCCTAACCCAATCATTCTGTAATAGTCCCTAACCCAATCATTCTGTAATAGCCCCTAACCCAATCATCATTCTGGTAAACCTCCTTTCCAAAGTCTTGACATCCTTTCTGTAATGGGGTGAGCAGAACTGCACACAATACTCCAAATGCATCCTAACCAAAGTCTTGTAAAGCTGCATCATGACTTCCTAATTCTTATACTCAATGCCCGACCAATGAAAGCAAGCATATTATATGCCTTCTTTACCATTCTATTTGCGTTGCTACTTTCAAGGAGTTGTGGACTTGCAGGAATAACTGCGGTACAGATATATTTGTCTGTATTTTCCTTATTTTGATTCGACATACATGGGGTGGCACGGTGGTGCAGCAGTAGAGTTGCTGCCTTACAGCGCCAGAGATCCGGGTTCGATCCTGATTACGAGTGCTGCTGTTCGCAATAAATACGTTTTTAAAGTGACTGCGTGGGTTTTCACCGGTTGCTCCGGTTTCCTCCCACATGCCAAAGACGTGCAAGTTTGTAGGTTAATTGGCTTCATTAAGTTTGTAAATTGTCCCTAGTGTGTGCAGGATAGTGCTAGTGTGCAGACAGTGGGCCGAAGGGCCTGTTTCCATGCTGTATCTGTAAACTAAACAAAACTAAATACAATGTGTCCCATATAATGTGTAGGAAAAAAAACTGCAGATGCTGGTTTAAATCGAAGGTAGACACAAAATGCTGGAGTAACTCAGCGGGTCAGGCAGCATCTCTGGAGAGAAGGAATGGGTGACGTTTCGGGTCGAGACCCTTCTTCAGACTGATGTCAGGGGAGGGGGTGGGACAAAGATAGGATGTAGTAGGAGACAGGAAGACCACAGTTGTTTGTTGGTCTGTACACAACTCCACCAAGCGCAGGCATGGCGATCGTTTCGCTCAACACCTCCACTCAGTCTGCCTTAACCAACCTGATCTCCCGGTGGCTCAGCACTTCAACTCCCCCTCCCATTCCCAATCTGACCTTTCTGTCCTGGGCCCAGCACAAATTGGAGGAACAGCACCTCATATTTCACTTGGGTAGTTTACACCCCAGCGGTATGAACATTGACTTCTCTAACTTCAGATAGTCCCTGATTTCCCCTGCTATCCCCTCGCCCTTCCCAGGTCTCGCACTAGTCTTCCTGTCTCCTCCTACAAACTATCTTTGTCCTGCCCCCTCCACTGGCATCAGTCTGAAAAAGGATCTTGACCCATAACGTCACCCATTCCTTCTCTCCAGAGATGCTGCCTGACCCGCTGAGTTACTCCAGCATTTTGTGTCTTAAATACATATAATGTTCATTGTAAGTCTGGCAAAATACCAATTGGTTGATGAAAATCGTGTTTTAATTGCCTTACGTTGCAGAAAGAGTTCTATCTGAGAAGGGCCGAGGCATATCTCATGATTGGCGATTTCCAGTCTTCTGTCCTCAACCACAGGCTGGCGAGCAACCTGGACCCTTCAGATGATGCACTTGTGACCCAGATAGCCCACACCCTGTACATCCAGGTATGTTCACCTTTCTTTTGTTTATGCTCTGTTTAATGGCTGTTTAAATTAGAGTAAAGATTAGATGGAATAGGATGGAAGAAAATTCTATCGCACTAGCATAGATCTGTTCATTTGAATGGATTTTTGGCAAACACTGTATAATCTCATCGGTGCTACATGTTAGGATTCAATCCTGCCCCAGCTTCAACTCAATCACTGTGTTCAATTCCTGCCCTGATGATCAAAAGCATATAGAGGCTCTAAAGAAAGTACAGACAAGATTTGCAAGAATGGTTCCAGGCCTCAGCAACCTCGATTATATGAACAGGTCGGAGAGGTTGGTGCTGTTTTCTTTGGAGAAGTCAAGCCGAGAGGAAGACCTAATGGAAGTTTATAAAATGAGGTTGTTAATAGACAATAGGTGCAGGAGTAGGCCATTTGGCCCTTCGAGCCAGCACCGCCATTCAATGTGATCATGGCTGATCATTCTCAATCAGTACCCCATTCCTGCCATCTCCCCATACCTCCTGGCTATGATATAGTTGGGATTACGGAGACATGGCTCCAGGGTGACCAAGGCTGGGAGTTCAACATGCAGGGGTATTCAATATTCAGGAAGGATAAACAGAAAGGAAGAGGTGGTGGGGTGGCATTGCTGGTTAAAGAGGAGATTAATGCAATGGTAAGGAGAGACATTTGCTTGGATGCTGTAGAATGGGTATGGGGAGAACTGCAAAATAGCCAAGGGCAGAAAACGTTTGTTGGAGTTGTATACAGATCACCAGACAGCAGTAGGGAGGTGATGGATAGCATCAAATAGGAAATTAGGGATGCATGTAGAAAAGGTACAGTAGTTTATTCTACATATAGATTGTGCCAACCAAATTGGTAACAACACTGAGGAGGAGGATTTCCTGGAGTTTTTACGGGATGGTTTTCTAAGCCAATATGTAGGGAAACCAATTAGAGGGCAGGCCATCCGAGACTGGGTATTGTGTAATGTGGAAAGAATAGTTAGCAATCTTGTTGTGCAAGGCCCCTTGGGCAACAGTGACCATAATACGATAGAATTCTGCATTAAGATGGAGAGTGACACTGTTAATTCAGAGACAAGGGTCCAGAACTTAAATCAAGGTAACTTTGATGGCATGAGACAGGAATTGGCTAGGATAGACTGGCAAATTATGCTTAAAGGGTTGATGGTGGATATGCAATGGCAAAGATTTAACGATCGCATGGATGAATTACAACAATTGTTCATCCCTGTAAATTGCCATCCCATATAAATTGGCCAGAGGACTGGGAGAAATTTAGAATTCAACAGAGGAGGACAAAAGGGTTAATTAAGAGGGGGAAAATAGTGCATGAAAGAAAGTTTGCGCGGAATAGAAAAACTGACTGTAAAAGCTTCTGTAAAGATTAGTGATGATAAATGTAGGACCCTTACAGTCAGAAACAGGTGAATTTATAATGGGAAACAAGGAAATGGCAGACCAGTTAAACATCAGAGATGTCCTCATTCTTCAGGAAACGGGGCTTCCCCTCTTCCATTATACATGAGGCTCTCACTAGGGTCTCTTCTACATCCCTCAGCTCTGCTCTTGCTCCCCCTCCCCCCACTCGTAACAAGGACAGAATCCCCCTCGTTCTCACCTTCCACCCCACCAGCCAGCGTACCCAACAAATCATCCGCCAACATTTCCGTCACCTACAACGGGACCCCACCACTGGCCATATCTTCCCATCCCCTCCCCTTTCTGCGTTCCGCAGAGAACATTCCCTCCATAACTCCCTGGTCCACTTGTCCCTTCCTACCCAAACCACCCCAACCCTGGGCACTTTCCCCTGCAACTGCACGAGATGCAACACCTGTCCCTTCACCTCCCCACTCAACTCCATCCAAGGACCCAAACAGTCTTTCCAGGTGAGACAGAGGTTCACCTGCACCTCCTCCAACCTCATCTATTGCATCCGCTGCTCCAGATATCATCTTATTTACATCAGCGAGACCAAACGCAGGCTCGGCGATCGCTTCGCTCAACACCTGCGCTCGGTCCGCATTGGCCAATCTGATCTCCCGGTGGCCGAGCACTTCAACTCCCCCTCCCATTCCCAGTCTGACCTTTCTGTCATGGGCTTCCTCCAGTGCCATAATGAGGCCCACCGGAAATTGGAGGAACAGCACCTCATATTTCGCCTGGACAGCTTGCAGCTCAGTGGTGTGAACATTGACTTCTCCAACTTTAGATGGTTCCTCTGTCCCTCTCTTCCCCTCCCCCTTCCCAGATCTCCCTCTATCTTCCTGTCTTCACCTATATCCTTCCTTTGTCCCGCACCCCTGACATCAGTCTGAAGAAGGGTCTCGACCCGAAACATCGCCCATTCCTTCTCTCCCGAGATGCTGCCTGACCTGCTGAGTTACTCCAGCATTTTGTGAATAAATACCTTCGATTTGTACCAGCATCTGCAGTTATTTTCTTATAGTTAAACAAGGCTGATCACCAAAGGCCCTGTCCCACTTAGGCGTTTTTTAAGGCGACTGCCGGTGACTATCATAGTTGTAGCAGGTCGCCAGAAAACCAGTGACTGGACCCCCCCTACGACAATGTCTACGACAAGCTACATCAACCTACCACCTAGTCGATGTCATGCTATGGCAAGCTACCGAAAACCGGCGACCCAATCGTCGCAAGTAGAACGTCCACCTACGACCGCACCTGCGACAACCTACGACAATCGAAGTCAACCTACGTCCACCCACGACAAGCTATGACAAGCTATGACCCTAAAGACTGAAGACAACTGAAGACAATTCACGTTTCACCCACTTTCCCTACAAAAGGGATGTACGGTACATTCTGCATCATGACTATTTCAGAGTGATGCCATGAGAAACTACTCTGAAATACAATAACTTCATACATCAATTTTCTGTCAAAATGTCAAGAATTTACTTTATTGGTATACAAACAAAAAAAATTTAAAGGTTGATAAGAACATACAAGAGTGCATACAAAAATATTGTAATAAACTTCATTAAATTTCAATAAACTTCAAACTTCAAACTTTAAAATTCAAACTTTAAACAGGATACAAGTGCAAACACATATAAAACCTAACATCATTTATGGACACATTACACTGATGGGTGATCAGATCAAGTCCACACTTGGAATTCGCCGAAGTCAGCATCGGCGACAACCTTAATCACCTGGCGACAACCTACGTCACCAGGCGACAACCTACGTCACCAGGCGACAACCTTAATCACCAGGCGACAACCTTAATCACCAGGCGACAACCTACGTCACCAGGCGACAACCTACAACAGCGCCTACGTCAGGAGACATCAAGCTACGCTCATTGGCGTCAAACCAACAGTCCGCAAAAAATTTCAAGCCTTCACAAAATCCAGCGATGACCAAAAAAACGCTACGACTCTTTGGAGATGATTCACGACCATGCCCGCATGCAGCGACAGTCTAGTCGCCTAAAAAACCGCCGAACTGGGACAGGGCCTGAAGGAAGACAGAAACAATCTCCCAGAAATACTAGGGAACCGAGGATCTAGTGGGAGGGAGGAACTGAAAGGAATCCACATTAGTCTGGAAATGGTGTTAGGTGAACTGTTGGGACTGAAGGCAAATAAATCCCCAGGGCCTGGTGGTCTGCAGCCCAGAGTACTCAAGGAGGTGGCCCTAGAAATCGTGGATGATTGGTGATGATTTTCCAATATTCTATAGACTCTGAATCAGTTCCTGTGGACTGGAGGGTAGCCAATGTAACCCCACTTTTTAAGAAAGGAGGGAGAGAGAAACCAGGGAATTATAAACCAGTTAGCCTTATATCGGGACTGGGGAAGATGCTTGAGTCAATAGACAATAGGCAATAGACAATAGGTGCAGGAGTAGGCCATTCAGCCCTTCGAGCCAGCACCGCCATTCAATGCGATCATGGCTGATCACTCTCAATCAGTACCCCGTTCCTGCCTTCTCCCCATACCCCCTCACTCCGCTATCCTTAAGAGCTCTATCCAGCTCTCTCTTGAAAGCATCCAACGAACTGGCCTCCACTGCCTTCTGAGGCAGAGAATTCCACACCTTCACCACTCTCTGAAAAAGTTCTTCCTCATCTCCGTTCTAAATGGCCTACCCCTTATTCTTAAACTGTGGCCCCTTGTTCTGGACTCCCCCAACATTGGGAACATGTTTCCTGCCTCTAATGTGTCCAATCCCCTAATTATCTTATATGTTTCAATAAGATCCCCCCTCATCCTTCTAAATTCCAGTGTATACAAGCCCAATCGCTCCAGCCTTTCAACATACGACAGTCCCGCCATTCCGGGAATTAACCTAGTGAACCTACGCTGATTATTAAAGATGTTATAGCAGCACATTTGGAAAGCAATGACAGGATCGGTCAAAGTCAGCATGGATTTATGAAGGGGAAATCATGCTTGACTAATCTTCTGGAATTTTGAGGACGTAACAAGTGGAATGGATGAGGGAGAGCCAGTGGATGTGGTTTATCTGATCTGCTTGGAGAACATGTAAAACAAAGCTTTTCACTGTACTTCAGCACACGCAACAATAATAAGCCTCGACCTATGTAGTTTCCTGACAAGATGGTCAGACAGATACTGACTTGGAGCATAATCAAAGGACAGAGATCCATTTATGACTGAGATTAAGAGAAATATGTTCAGACTTGAAAATCTTTAGTGTTCTCAATACCAAGAGGGTTGGTTGTGCAATGGCTGAATTAATTAAAAACTGAGAATGATAGAAAGTCAAAGGTTATAGGGATTGGTTGGGAAGGTGGTCAAGGATCAATCTTACTGAATGTTGCAGCAGGATTGAGGGGTGACACCACATACTCCTGTGTCTATGTTAATGCAGATCTGCACTGCCCGGTAGAACAGCTGGCACAGCTGGCACAGCTGCTGTCTCACAGAGCTGAGTTCAATTCCAATCTAAGCTGCTGATTTGGAGTTTTCCTGGATACTTCTCCCTGGATACTTTCCACACCCCTAAAACATGTCATGTTAATTGGTCGCTGTAAACTGCGTGCAGGTAAGTGGTAGAATCTGAGGACAGTTGATTTGGGAAGAATATAAAAGGATCAATGTAAATAGGTGGATTTGTTCATTCATCTGTGCTCTACACCATTCTTTAGTTTTAGTTTAGTTTAGACATACATAGAAACATAGAAACATAGAAAATAGGTGCAGGAGTAGGCCATTCGGCCCTTCGAGCCTGCACCGCCATTCAATATGATCATGGCTGATCATCCAGCTCAGTAACCTGTACCTGCCTTCTCTCCATACCCCCTGATCCCTTTAGCAAAAAGGGCCACATCTAACTCCCTCTTAAATATAGCCAATGAACTGGCCTCAACTACCTTCTGTGGCAGAGAATTCCACAGACTCACCACTCTCTGTGTGAAGAAATGTTTTCTCATCTCGGTCCTAAAAGACTTCCCCCTTATCCTTAAGCTGTGACCCCTGGTTCTGGACTCCCCCAACATCGGGAACAATCTTCCCGCATCTAGCCTCTCCAACCCCTTAAGAATTTTATATGTTTCTATAAGATCCCCCCTCAGTCTTCTTAATTCCAGCGAGTACAAGCCTAGTCTATCCAGTCTTTCTTCATATGAAAGTCCCGCCATCTCAGGGATCAATCTAGTGAACCTTCTCTGTACTCCCTCTAAGGCAAGAACGTCTTTCCTCAGATTAGGAGACCAAAACTGCACACAATACCCCAGGTGCGGTCTCACCAAGGCCCTGTACAACTGCAGTAGAACCTCCCTGCTCCTAAACTCAAATCCTCTTGCTATGAATGCCAACATACCATTCGCTTTCTTCACTGCCTGCTGCACCTGCACGCTTGCTTTCAATGACTGGTGCACCATGACACCCAGGTCACGTTGCATCTCCCCTTCTCCTAATCGTTCACCATTCAGGTAATACTCTGCTTTCCTGTTCTTGCCGCCAAAGTGGATAACCTCACATTTATCCACATTATATTGCATCTGCCATGCATTTGCCCACTCGCCTAATCTATCCAAGTCACTCTGCAGCCTCTTAGCATCCTCCTCGCAGCTAACACTGCCACCCAGCTTCGTGTCATCCGCAAACTTAGAGATGTTGCATTCAATTCCCTCGTCCAAATCATTAATATACACTGTAAATAACTGGGGTCCCAGCACTGAGCCTTGCGGTACCCCACTAGTCACTGCCTGCCATTCCGAAAAGGACCCGTTTATTCCTACTCTTTGCTTCCTGTCCGCCAACCAATTTTCTGTCCACCTCAACACTGAACCCTCAATACCATGTGCTTTAAGTTTGTACACCAATCTCCTATGTGGGACCTTGTCGAAGGCCTTCTGAAAGTCCAGATATAACACATCGACTGGTTCTCCCTTATCCACTCTACTAGTTACATCCTCGAAAAATTCTATAAGATTCGTCAGACATGATTTGCCTTTTGTAAATCCATGCTGACTTTGTCCGATGATTTCACCACTTTCCAAATGTGATGCTATTACATCTTTAATAACTGGCTCTAGCATTTTCCCCACTACCGATGTTAGGCTAACTGGTCTATAATTCCCCGTTTTCTCTCTCCCTCCCTTTTTAAAAAGTGGGGTTACATTAGCTACCCTCCAATCCTTAGGAACTACTCCAGAATCTAAAGAGTTTTGAAAAATTATCACTAATGCATCCACTATTTCTGAGGCTACTTCCTTAAGCACTCTGGGATGCAGCCTATCTGGCCCTGGGGATTTATCTGCCTTTAATCCATTTAATTTACCTAACACCACTTCCCGACTAACCTGGATTTCCCTCAGTTCCTCCATCTCATTAGACCCCCGGTCCCTCGCTATTTCCAGCAGACGGTTTATGTCTTCCTTAGTGAAGACAGAACCAAAGTATTTGTTCAATTGGTCTGCCATCTCCTTGTTCCCTATGATCAATTCACCTGTTTCCAACTGCAAGGGACCTACATTTGTCTTAACTAATCTTTTTCTCTTCACATATCTATAAAAGCTTTTGCAGTCAGTTTTTATGTTCCTTGCCAGTTTTCCCTCATAATCTATTTTCCCTTTCCTAATTAAGCCCTTTGTCCTCCTCTGCTGGACTCTGAATTTCTCCCAGTCCTCTGGTATGCTACTTTTTCTGGCTAATCTGTATGCTTCATCTTTTGTTTTAATACTATCCTTGATTTCCCTTGTTAGCCACGGATGCACTACCTTTCCTGGTTTGTTCTTTTGCCAAACTGGGATGAACACTTGTTGTAGTTCATCCATGCGACCTTTAAATGCCTTCCATTGCATGTCCACCGTCAACCCTTTCAGCATCAATTGTCAGTCTATCTTGGACAATTCACGCCTCATACCCTCAAAGTTACCTTTCTTTAAGTTCAGAACACTTGTTTCTGTATTGACTTTGTCACTCCATCCTAATGAAGAACTCCACCATATTATGATCACTCTTGCCCAAGGGGCCTCGCACAACAAGACTGCTAACTAACCCTTCCTCATTACTCAATACCCAGTCTAGAATGGCCTGCTCTCTCGTTGGTTCCTCGACATGTTGGTTTAGAAAACCATCTCGCAAACATTCCAAGAAATCCTCTTCCTCAGCGTGGATACAGGCCCTTTGGGCCACCGGGTCCATGTCGACCAGCGATCCCTGCACATTAACACTATCGTACACCCCACATTTACCAAGCCCTACAAACCTGCACGTCTTTGAAGTGTGGGAGGAAGGAACCCGGAGAAAACCCACGCAGGTCACAGGGAGAACGTACAAACTCCGTACAGACAGCACCCGTAGTCGAGATCAAACCCAGGACCGGCGCTGCATTCGCTGTAAGGCAGCAACTCTACCACTACACCACCATGGCACCCCAACTCTACCGTTACACCACCATGGCACCCCAACTCTACCGTTACACCACCATGGCACCCCAACTCTACCACTACACCACCATGGCACCCCAACTCTACCGTTATACCACCATGCCGCCCAGATAGGTCTTCATATCTTTCTCGGCGGTAAAACCAGGAGAAATATTCATCAAGGGCCTTGCCCATCTCCTGTGGCTCCACGCACAGATGACCACTTAGGTTTCTGAGGGGTAATATTTTCTCTCTAGTTACCTTTGTCCTTTAATATACATAAAATCCATTTGGATTTTTGATAATCTTATCTGCCAGATCTATCACCTACCCCCTCAACCCTCCAAAGCCCTCCAGAGACATACAATTGCAACGGCCTATACTTGACACATGTCCTTCTATTTTCTGACCAGACCCTCATTTTCTCTCATCATCCATGGTCCCTTACCTGCCTTGTCCTGCATGTATGTCTTAAATTCTCACTACCACACTTAATCTGCTGCAATCAACCTTGCAAGTCTGTGTTATGTCATTGTTTGTAGAAATGGAACGCTGAAGTAAATGCATGATTTCTGTCCACTTTGTTGTACAAGGTTCACATTGGGCACTAACCAGCTGTGACTGGATTTTGTTCTTTAGGGTCAGTACCTGTTTGAAGTCAACATGTATGGTGAGGCCTTGGAAATCTTTGCACAGGCTTCAGAACTGAGACCAGCAAATCAACATTACCACATGCGCAGGTGATTCAATATACAGTCATTCAGAGTGGAAACAGGCCATGTGGCCCAACATTTCCCTGCTACACTAGTCCCACCTGCCTGTGTTTGGCTCATATCCCTCCAAACTTGTCCGATCCATGTATCTGTCTGTTTCTTAAACATTTATATAGTCCCTGTCTCAACTACCTCCTCTGACAGCTTGTTCCATACACCCACCAACCTTTATGTGAAAAAGGTACCGCTCAAATTCCTATTAAATCTTTTCCACTTCACCTTGAACCTATGTCCTCTGGACCTTGATTCCCCTACTCTGGGCAAAAGACTCTACCCGATCGATTCCTCTCATGATTTTATACATCTCTATAAAATCACCCCTCATCCTCCAGCGCTCCAAGGAATAGAGACCCAGCCTACTCACCTCTCCCTATAGCTCATACACTTGAGTCCTGGCAACATCCTCGTAAATCTTCTCTGTAACCTTTCCAGCTTGACAACATTTTTCCAATAACATGGTGTCCAGAACTGAACACAATACTCTTAATGTGGCCTCACTAACGTCTTATACAATTGCAACATGACCTCCCAACCTCTATACTCAATTCTCTGACTGATGAAGGCAAACGTGCCAAACGTCTTTTTGACCACCCTATCTACCTAAGATTCCACCTTCAAGGAACGATGTACCTGCACTCCAAGGTCCCTCTGCTCAACAACACTCCCCAGAGCCCTACATTTCACATCTTCACCCTCTTCCCATAAACATGCTCAGAATGCCCGGCTTCAGCCAAGCAAGAATTGGTCAAAATATGAGCCATAATGATGTTGCTGTCATTTCTAATGGCATGTTGGACTTTATGACAAGAGGAGTTGAGTATAGGAGCAAAGAGGTCCTTCAGCAGTTGTATAGGGCCCTGGTGAGTCTGCACCTGGAGTACTGTGTGCAGGTTTGGTCTCCAAATTTGAGGACGGACATTCTTGCTATTGAGGGCTTGCAGCGTAGGTTCACTAGATTAATTCCCGGAATGGCGGGACTGTCGTATGTTGAAAAGCTGGAGCGACTAGGCTTGTATACTCTGGAATTTAGTTGGATGAGAGGGGATCTTATTGAAACATATAAGATTATTAAGGGATTGGACACGTTAGAGGCAGGAAACATGTGCCCAATGTTGGGGGGGTCCAGAACCAGGGGGCACAGTTTAAGAATAAGGGGTAGGCCATTTAGAACGGAGATGAGGAAGAACTTTTTCAGTCAGAGAGTGGTGAAGGTGTGGAATTCTCTGCCTCAGAAGGCAGTGGAGGCCAGTTCGTTGGATGCTTTTCAAGAGAGAGCTGGATAGAGCTCTTAAGGATAGCGGAGTGAGGGGGTATGGGGAGAAGGCAGGAAGGGGGTACTGATTGAGAGTGATCAGCCATGATCGCATTGAATGGCGGTGCTGGCTCGAAGGGCTGAATGGCCTACTCCTGCACCTATTGTCTATTGTCTATTGTCTATTGTATGGGGAGAGGGCAGGAACAGGGTGCTGATTGTGAGTGATCAGCCATGATCACATTGAATGGCTCGAAGGGCCGAATGGCCTACTCCTGCACCTATTGTCTATTGTCTAATGTCCATATGGACATGACATAGACACCAACCACTTTGTCACCATAAATCTAATAACATGAATCGCTGTCACAGCATTAAAATGCCTAAGCTAGAATATTCGCACACTATTGTAATTAGAATATTCGCACACTATTGTAATTAGAATATTCGCACACTATTGTAATTAGACAAATATTCATTCATATTGCGATCAGCAGATTATGGAAAAATGTGAAGGTGAGCAGGTATCTGAAGATGAAAGACTAATATTTGAGAATCACATTATACCCATTTCTCAACACGTTCCTGTATATCTTCCTTGTAAGCAGCAACTATAGTCATAACTATAGTTGGAAGGATGAGGGGGACCCCATTAAAGCATACCGAATAGTGAAAGGCCTGGATAGAGTGGATGTGAAGAGAATGTTTCAACTGGTGGGAGAGTCAGGGCCAGAAGACATAGAGTTACCAGAGAACTCAGAATAAAAGAATGTACCTTTAGAAAGGAGATGAGGAGGGATTTCTTTAGTCAGAGGGTGGTGAACCTGTGGAATTCATTGGCACAGCCGGCTGTGGAGGCCAAACCAATGGATATTTTTAAGGCAACGATTGACAGGTTCTTGATTAGTACGGGTGTCAAGGGTTATGGGGAGATGGCAAGAAAATAGGCCTGAGAGGGAAAGATTGATCAACCATGATTAAATGGTGGCGTAGACTCGATGGGCTGAATGGCCTCATGCTGCACCTGTGATTTATGAAGTTATGAACATGATTTGCTACTTGCCTTTGGCAGGAGCAGAAAGTTGGTAGTTAGTGCTGGCAGGTCAGAATTTGATGCCCAGACCCTCTTACTCATACACTGTAGTTCATGCACTAAGTTATGCACTAGGTTACTAGGTTCGTGCACTAGGTTACCTCAGAGGGCAGGTAAGAGTCAAAGACATTATGTTAATCTGTTGCAGTCATGGTTGGGCTAGTTTAGTTTAGTTTATCGTTGTCATGTGTACCGAGGTACAGTGAAAAGCTGTTTTTGCTTTTGATCTTTCAGTATAACAAGATTCAGACTACATCACACACTTCCCGAATGCTTCCTGCCAAGAATTACTTGCCTGGAAGAGATTGCAGGTTCCTCCTATTGAACATGTGGCCTCAAACACACGATATTCTCTCCGTAATGTTCTCCTCATCTTATATGTCCCAATCTTCTGACAGAAAATCTTCTGACAGAAAATCTTCGCAATAAGGTTCCTTGGCTCTGATGGTATTCCACAACTCTCAATAACCTTGGCTGGCCACAGTACATCGACCTTTCACTTTTCAATATCTACAGATTTGCAGGAGGGAAGTCCATAAATCAACAGATGTGATTAACAAAAAGTATGATATTCACATCCGCAAAACCATTCCACTATCTGCAAGATACACTGTGTGATTAAATGTATAAGAAAATAACTGCAGATGCTGGTACAAATCGATTTATTCACAAAATGCTGGAGTAACTCAGCAGGTCAGGCAGCATCTCGGGAGAGAAGGAATGGGTGACGTTTCGGGTCCAGGCCCTTCTTCAGACTGATTAAATGTGTGATTTAATGTGATTAAATGTCCTCCACGAACCTCAATGAGTACAGTTTCCAAGCTCAATGTGTTGAACTGTAGCAATAAACAAGCACAGCAAATGTTATTAATTGTGAGCTGGAAATTGTTTCCCAGCATTGCTACCCTGCTCGCGTTGGGAAGGCTTGAAGATTGCCTCCAATATGTCAACAAGCAACTTGAGGTTGTGACTTCTAATCCAGAGCTCTACATCCTCCGAGCTAGACTGCATGACCACTTTTCCAAAGTAAGTACAGCACATTACTTCTTAATGGTTCAGATCTTTGTGTTTTATGGTTATAACATTTAATTATTGTTTTAAAAAAGTAAGTTGTGCGATTGGATGGTTACTGTTAGTTCAATCGAAAAACTCACATCAATCATCTGTAGGATTCCCCAATTAATCTAGGTTTTGTATGTTATGCTTTGATTTTTTCCTCAAAAATCTCCCAATAATAAAAGTTCAACAACTTTAAAAGGACTGTAATATTCAAAGGAAATAGAGAGCAATGTAGGAAGATGAAAGGGCATGGAATAGGGATTTTGTTCTTCTATCGTAACATCTGGGTGTTGCTAGAAACCTCTATTTATTGTCATCTTGAATTGGCATCGAAGTTGCCAGTCGTTGCTGTGATGAACTGTGCAGTCCCATCTAGTGAAAAAGCGTGCAACACATGTTGGGTAGCTAATTCCCAGATGTAGACCCAATGATTATGAAAGTGGGAGAGTATTTTCCAAGTCAGGATAAAGTACAAGTTGAGGGGAAACTGGAAGATGGTGATATTTCCATGTTCATTAAACAGGTCAATTACAGGTTTGTTGAAGTAACGTGGGTGAGTATTGGTATACCATCACATTCCTTGTCAGCCATGCGGACAGGAGACGATTCTGGGGATGTGAATCACAAATACTCAGCCTCTGGCCTGTTGCTGGTGAAAAAGTGGCTTTCTCTCACATAAAGCAATTAATATTAGCTCAATTAATTATTTAAAATCTGAGATTGATTTATTTTGCTAGTCAAGGATATGAAGCCATGTGGAGGCAGGATAGATGAATGGAGTTAGAAAAAGAACCGAGAGGTTGACCAAAGCAAACCAATTCCTGAGGTTATACTCCTTGTTGATTCTCAGCACGGGGCATGTGCTATATTTGTTCATTTTATTTTTCACCGTCTCATCAACAGGTAGTTAGTTGTTACCAGGATGTCAGTCGTGCTCTGACCATGGATCCCTCCCATCAAGAGGCTGTGTTGTTAATACAGACACTGGTGCAGAGAGCTGAAGAGGCTAAGGCCGGTGCCGTGAATAAGGCTCTACAAGGCAATATGAATGGTGCACTCCACTGCATTAATCAGGCAATAGACAACAATCCCATTGAACTTGGCTATTACATCTTCAGGTAAAGTCAACAAACTGCAGATAAGATAAATGCTGCAGATGCTGAATGTCTAAAAGATTCAGCAGGTCAGACAGCAGCAGTGGAGAGGCGAACAGAGTTCATGTTCAGAAGGTATCACAAAATGCTGGAGTAACTCAGCAGGTCAGGCAGCATCTCAGGAGAGAAGGAATGGGTGATGTTTCGGGTCGAGACCCTTCTTCAGACTGAAGGCTGTTCAAAAATCAGAGTTACAGAAACCAAACAATTCACAGTAATTAGCAGAATCCAGTGGCTACATATTTTAAATACATATTCCCAGCAATAAATTATAAACATGAACCTGTCTTTCCTGCCTCTATTTGATGTCCGAGACACACCATTTACCCCAGTCCACCCAGAACTCGAACCTCTTCAGCTAAAAGCCAACATTCAATTAACTCTGTCCCTAAATGTTGGAATAGTTTTGCCAATGAGGTTGTTGCAAAGCAGGGAATGAAACAATTTGGAAAAATCTGCTGTTGAAAGTTGATTAACAACATCCTCAAAAGGGAGACAGATTTAAATGATAGTTTTCTCCCTTAAAATGTTTAATATTTTAGTCTCCTTAGGGGGGGGGGGGTCATGTTAAGTATAAGAAAATGTGAGCAGGAGCAAGCTGTTCAGTTCTTGTCACCCATTTTGTGTCTGTTCTGCATTGCTTGACCCTGGAATGACAAAAAAATATTGGTGTCCTCCAAGCAAATCACAGTCGACACTTGTGCATTCATATGACACATGAGTTCATATGACACTTGTGCATTCATATGACACATGAGTAAAACAGAAGAGTGCAGAATATAGTTGCAGCTGCAGACAGTGGTGGCAAAACAGGTTTAAAGGAACAACAAGGTAGATCGGAATATTGGGGATTCATCCCGAACACATAAGAGGTCCTTTTAAAAATCAGGTAACAGTGGGGAATCTGTCAGACAGATGCATTTGGCTTTGAATAAGTATATATTTCTTTAAATAATTAGATTCTTGTGTGAATGGAAGATTCAGTAATTTGCTTCTGATATTTTTCAGTTCAAGCTTCAAGATTATTTTCATAGAATAACAGCACTAATCTGCTGGCTGTTGCAAATAATCATTCTGTTAGAAGGAGTTTGTGCAGATCTGTTGGGCAATTACATTATTCCATGCTGTATTATTTTACAGCTCTTTATTAGTCCTGCAGTTAAAGGCAGACCATTAAGTTAGCGTTCAGTTCAAGTGAAGCAGTACACACACCCATTGAATACATCGATGGTGTTGAAGCAGAGATGGGTGAAAGCTTCAGGTTCCTAGCAATATCACCAGCAATTTGTCCTGGACCAGCTACTTTGAAGCAATGGCCAAGAAGGCACTAACGCCTCTTCTTCCTTAAAAGGCTTACGGAATTTGGCATGTCCCCTCCAACCTTCACCAACTGCCACTGATGCATCATAGAAAGCATTTTGTATGGGATGCATCATAACCTGGTTTGGGAACAGCTCCATCCAAAAACTGCAAGAAATCACAGAGAGTTGTAGACGTCGCCCAGTCCATCACACAAATCAACCTCCCTTCCATCAACTGCATCTACACATCCTCAGTCACATCCCAATCACTCTCTCCTCCCCTCTCCGTCAGGCAAGAGGTACAGAAGTTTGAAAACGCAGTCAGGGACAGTTTCTTCCCAGATGCTATCAAGCAACTGAACCACCCTCTCAGCACTAGAGTGTAGTCCTGACCTCCCATCTACCTCATTGGAGATCTCTGAACTATCTCTAATCAGATGTTATTGGACTACAATGTTACATCTTGCACTGAATGTTGTACCTTTCTCCTTCAACTGTGCACAGCTTGATTGTAATCATGTATAGTCTTTCTTTGACTAGATGGCATGCAAAAAAAGCTTTTCACTGTACCTTGGTACACATGACAATAATAAACTAAAGGAAACCAAAGGAGGGAAATCGGGGAACAAAAGGAAATCTGTAATTCTCATTAAGGGCAGTTGTAACAGAGCAATCTGCACATAGATTGAGACTGGGCTTTTTGTTCATTCGGCACACCAGGGCAACCCTGAGCTAGAGTAGATGAGCAGTGTGCTGGTGTATGGATCAGCCACAATCCTGATGAGAGGCAGTCCGTTTGAGAAGCTGAATATCCTCCTCCTGACCACGTATATCCTCTCCATTCCTGCTTCACACAGTCTTGCTCCATTTCAACCCTGTTTAGCATTCTAACTGACTCAATCAACCATCTGCTGTAATCCATACACAAGAGCTAGTTAATGCACTTGTGTTCAGAATTTATCACTCCACGTCAGGAACAATGCACAGCATCAAATATCAGATTTTGAGCAAAGTCTGCACAATTGAAGTCAATAGACAATAGACAATAGACAATAGGTGCAGGAGTAGGCCATTCAGCCCTTCGAGCCAGCACCGCCATTCAATGCGATCATGGCTGATCACTCTCAATCAGTACCCCGTTCCTGCCTTCTCCCCATACCCCCTCACTCCGCTATCCTTAAGAGCTCTATCCAGCTCTCTCTTGAAAGCATCCAACGAACTGGCCTCCACTACCTTCTGAGGCAGAGAATTCCACACCTTCACCACCCTCTGACTGAAAAAGTTCTTCCTCATCTCCGTTCTAAATGGCCTACCCCTTATTCTTAAACTGTGGCCCCTTGTTCTGGACTCCCCCAACATTGGGAACATGTTATCTGCCTCTAATGTGTCCAATCCCCTAATTATCTTATATGTTTCAATAAGATCCCCCCTCATCCTTCTAAATTCCAGTGTATACAAGCCCAATCGCTCCAGCCTTTCAACATACGACAGTCCCGCCATTCCGGGAATTAACCTAGTGAACCTACGCTGCACGCCCTCCATAGCAAGAATATCCTTCCTCAAATTTGGAGATCAAAACTGCACACAGTACTCCAGGTGCGGTCTCACCAGGGCCCGTTACAACTGTAGAAGAACCTCTTTGCTCCTATACTCAACTCCTCTTGTTACGAAGGCCAACATTCCATTGGCTTTCTTCACTGCCTGCTGTACCTGCATGCTTCCTTTCATTGACTGATGCACTAGGACACCCAGACCTCGTTGAACTCCCCCTCCTCCTAACTTGACACCATTCAGATAATAATCTGCCTTTCTATTCTTACTTCCAAAGTGAATAACCTCACACTTATCTACATTAAACTGCATCTGCCATGTATCCGCCCACTCACACAACCTGTCCAAGTCACCCTGCAGCCTTATTGCATCTTCCTCACAATTCACACAACCCCCCAGCTTAGTATCATCTGCAAATTTGCTAATGGTACTTTTAATCCCTTCGTCTAAGTCATTAATGTATATCGTAAATAGCTGGGGTCCCAGCACCGAACCTTGCGGTACCCCACTGGTCACTGCCTGCCATTCCGAAAGGGACCCATTTATCCCCACTCTTTGCTTTCTGTCTGTCAACCAATTTTCTATCCATGTCAGTACCTTACCCCCAATACCATGTGCCCTAATTTTGCCCACTAATCTCCTATGTGGGACCTTGTCGAAGGCTTTCTGAAAGTCGAGGTACACCACATCCACTGACTCTCCATTGTCAATTTTCCTAGTTACATCCTCAAAAAATTCCAGTAGATTTGTCAAGCATGATTTCCCCTTCGTAAATCCATGCTGACTCGGAATGATCCCGTTACTGCTATCCAAATGCTCAGCAATTTCGTCTTTTATAATTGACTCCAGCATCTTCCCCACCACTGATGTCAGACTAACTGGTCTATAATTACCCGTTTTCTCTCTTCCTCCTTTCTTAAAAAGTGGGATAACATTTGCTATCCTCCAATCCACAGGAACTGATCCTGAATCTATAGAACATTGAAAAATGATCTCCAATGCTTCCACTATTTCTAGAGCCAGCTTCCTTCTATGTTTAATTTGCCCCCAGTGCCTGCACCTCTGTAGAGATGAAGACGGACACTTCATTAGACATATTGATCCCTCTACGCCTGGTATTGAATGGGTATGGGGAGAAGGCAAGAACAGGGTACTGATTGTGAATGATCAGCCATGATCACATTGAATGGTGGTGCGTACAGGCTCGAAGGGCCGAATGACCTCCTCCTGCACCTATTGTCTATTGTCTATTGAATGATTTGTCCGGTCAGATTCCCAAATCTTTCTTCCCCTCTACAATTCTCTGTTTCTTTGCATGTAATGAACAACCCATAGTGACAATAGACAATAGCAGCAGGAACAGGCCATTCGGCCCTTCGTGCCAGTGCTTGCAGCTTAATAATTATTAATGAATATTGATACCTTTCATTGTTCATCACAACTTGAAGAAGATTCAAGATTCAAGAGATTCAAGATAGCTTTATTGTCATCCAAATTGGACGAAATTCAGTCACCCAAAACATCAAAAACATCAAAATAGGTATTAAAATTACACAACCCCCAAAACACACAAAAGAAACATCCATCAAGAAAACATCCATCACAGTGAGTCTCCTCCAGTCCTCTCCTCACTGTGATGGAAGGCCACAATGTATTTTCCCTTCTCCTGCTGTCCTCTCCCGCAGTCAGGTTGTTGTGGTTGCAGGCCGCGCCGGACGGTCCGCAGCGGCCCGAGCCTAAGGCGAGTCGCAGCCGCTCCCGCAGCCTCCGAAGACGGCCGGCTCCGCCGATGATAAGTCCGATCCGGGGCGGGCGAACACGCTGCTGCTGCCGCTGTTGCTGCACGTCGGGGCGGTCGTGGCTCCCGACATTGAAGCCCCCGCCCAGCAGAGAAATATCCTGCGGCCTATCTTAGGCCGCGCCGGACGGTGAAATGTCCGCGACCCAAGCCCCGTGATCCGGGGCGGGCGAACACGCTGCTGCTGCCGGAGCTCCTGATGTCGGCATCCACGCGGCCCGAGCCTAAGGCGAGTCGCAGCTGCTCCCGCAGCCTTCGAAGACGGCCGGCTCCGGTGATGGTAAGTCCGGTCCGCGGGCTCTGCGAATCGGAGCCCTGGAAGCCGCCAGCTCCAGGAGTTGGGCCGATGGTAGGCCGCAGCAGGAACGGAGACAACACCCAAAAAACAAAGGTCGGGTCTCCGTTCGGAAGGGACACCTATTTACAATTTTACAATTCCCCTCCCCCCCCCCCCCCCCCCCCCCCCAACATACACACATAGTACACAAACACAAAAACACGACATCACAACTACAATTAAGACAAAAAAACAACAAAAACACAAAGACAAATGGACCGCAGGTAAGCCGCAGCTGCTATGGCAGCGCCGCCATTTTGTCAAGAGTGAGGGAATGGGAATCGGGGGTGTGAAAGTTCTCCAGATTAGGAGGAAACCAGTAATACTACCCATGGCCCATTGAGGGGGAAGTTCAAGAGTCGAGTCGAGAGTGTTTTATTATCCTGTGTCCCAGATAGAACAATGACATCCTTACTTGCTGCAGCACAACAGAATATTTCAACACAGTACACTGAAAACAATATGATAAACGAGAGAAAAAAAGTTCAGTGTGTATATATACACACACTCACAGGTACACATATATATACACACATACTCAAAAAACAAACAACTGTCCATGACCTTCCTGTTCCATTCAACACTGAATCGTTAAATAATTGACATCAAATCACCAAAGCCATCTATGTGGCACAAGCAACATTTTCCAGCATCGCACATTCAAGACTTCAGTTAGAGTCACAGTCATGGAGCATGGCAACAGCCCTTTGGCCTAGCTTGCCCATGCTGACCCAGTTAATTGAGAACTGAAAATGGGCAATAGTACAAAAGTGCTGGAGAAAAAACCAAAGACCAAAATTGTTCCTTCATTGCAGTCCTCCATCATCCCATTTTATTGATTTGGAAAGAACTGGCAGGTTGGGTTGTTCATTGATGTTGTGTGTCAGCCCTGTCTCTGTCTGGAGTCCAAGTTTTAGTGCAACACTTCAAATGATATCAAATTTGATTACAATACATTGTTATGACATCAAATGAAAGGTTTCAATGGAAAGTCATCGAAAGGTTATCAGAGCCTGAAGAAGGGTCTTGATGTGAAACATCACCTATCCATGTTCTCCAGAGATGCTGCCTGACCCACTGAGTTACTCCAGCACTCTGTGAAACGTCACCTGTCCGTGTTCTCCAGAGATGCTGCTTGACCCGTTGAGTTACTCCAGCACTCTGTCAAACGTCACCTTTCCATGTTCTCCAAAGATGCTGCCTGATCTTCTGGGTTTTTCAGGAACTTTATCTTTTTATTGTCACAATGTGTTTTTGTTATTTTATGATCTCTGCAACCTGGTGGAGATTATGGGAGTTCAGCACTCTGTAGAAATATTCCGATAGGAAGTAGATTTATGAATCCAAGGGTCTTCTAACATAGAATAGTGAGCAAGATCCTGCAAATCCCAATCCTAATCTAAGCACTCTATTTATTCTTTTACATTCTAGTACCTTCATTTCAACAGTGTTAATTCTCCTTCACATTTCCAGGGGGACTGTGTGCAGAAGACTCAAGAATTTTAATGCAGCCATTGATGACTACCTCCACGTCCTAAATAAAGTCAGCAACATGAAACAAAGTGAGAACTACCTGGAGACTCAGAGGCAGCTCCTTCTCACCTACAATGACTTTGCTGTGCACTGCTACCACAAAGGCTTTTATGAGGAGGCAATCCTTCTCTTAAACCAGAGTATTAAGGAAGAGAAGCAGGAAAAAGGGTTGTACATTAACCGAGGGGGTAAGATTACTTTTATTACTGGCATTTGTGTTAAGGGTATGTGTTTGTGCCAGGGATGTGGCTGCCTATCGAGTCAAGGAAAGAATGTGGCTTTCATCATATAGTTATACAGAAGGAAAACATCATACACAAGAAGAACGTGCAAACTCCACACAGACAGAACCAGAGGTCAGGTTTGAACCTGGGTTGCTAGAGTAGTGAGGCAGTAGCTCTACCAACTGCACCACTGTTGTGCCACCCTGACATCGATACACTAAAACTCTCATTTGTTTGCTTGTTTGTTCCTGAACTGCAGCCAAAACGGTGCATGAAAGTGCGACAAGTTTAGGCCCAGCTTACTCACCGTCATCACTTTGGTGCTAATGGAAGAAGTTTCTTTGCAATCGGTGTTACATTTTTAAAGTTATTCACGTTTTAAAGTTTAAATCTATCTCCTAGGGAGGGAAAGGGTAGGGAGGTAGGGAGGGAGGGAGGGGATGGAGGGACGTTAAGGATGGTTGAGGGGGATGGAGTGGGGGAAGGGGGATGGGGAATGGGGGAGGGGAAGGGGGAAGGGAGAGGAAAGGAGGGGGCAAGGGGAGGAAGGAGGGGAGGAGAGGGGAGGAGAGAGGGAGAGGATGGGGGGAGAGGGGGAGGGGAGGGGGAGGGGGGAGAGAGGGGGAGAGGGGGGAGGGGGAGGGGGGAGGGGAGAGGAAGGAGGAGGAGAGGGTACCATTATAGGAGAGGTTTGAGCCCAATGGGTCCACTTGGTCTAGTTTATGTTTAAAACTTTTCTTATCCACTTGCAAGTAATTTGATTTTATTTTAAAAAGCCACATTGCTGGGAATACTCTCAGGTCGAGCAGCCATGGGGCAACAGAAATCATGAAAGTGGGATACTTGTAAAAGAATGATGCATGTTCCTGTTAGAGTGAAGAGTCCATTATTAAGGATGAGGTTTTGGGGTACTTGGAAACAGGATCAAATTTGCCAAAGTCAGCATGGTTTCGTGAAAGGGTGACCTTGCTGACAAATTTGTTGGGGTTTTTGAGGATGTAAGTAGCAAGATAGACTAAGGAGAGTCAGTGGATGCTATTGGATTTTCAGAAGGCCTTTAATGTTTCTGCATTTGAGGCTATTAATCAGGATAGGAGACCATGGCATCGATGCAAGATTGACTGAACAGCAGAATTCAATGTTCATTCCATTGGGTGTTACAGAAAATAGGTGCAGGAGTTGGCCATTCGGCCCTTCGAGCCAGCACCGCCATTCATTGTGATCATGGCTGATCATCAGAGAAGGTGGGGCTCTTTACAATAGATTGCACTAGATTTGATAATTCTTTCATGAGAGTAAGATGATTAAAGAGTTGCCCATCACTTGTCCACGGTAAAGGCTGTCCATTAATCTCAGATGATCGAGGATGCCCAGACAGGGTATCACAATGCAACTGATAAACACACATGTAACCATTGATCATAAATCTCTGGCAGAAACAAATGGTGCCACGCTGATACCATGACATCAGCCATGGCTAATGGTGACGTGATCTAATGACAGATTCAGGGCTTCTCCCCACAAAATGTGTCGCACAGTTGAACAGAGCGAGTCCACCTCTTTGTCAATACAAGGAATGTGTGAATGTTGGAGGCTGAGGGGAGATTGAAAGAAGTTCAGTAAATAAAATCATGAGAGGCATAGTTGGGGAAGACGGCCAGAGCCTTTTTCCCAGGGTGGAAATGTCCAACACTCGAGGGCATGGCTATAAGGTGAGAGGGGAAAGCTTAATGGAGATGTGCAGCATAAGTTTTTAACACAGAGAGTGGTGGGTGCCGGGAACACATTGCCAGGGTGGTGGAGGAGGCAGATATTATAGTGATATTTAAGCTTTTAGATAGGGACATGAATTTGCAGGAAATAGAGTGATATGGGTCATGTACTTGCAGGTGAGATCAATTTAACTTGGCATTATGTTCAGCACAAACACTGTGGGCTGAAGGCCCATTCTTGCACTGTTCTGTTCTATATTCTATGTTCTTTGTTCAGTGCATTCATTAATGGATGCCTTTAAATGTAAATGCTATTCGATTATATCAAATTATTTTTTAAATGAGGTGTCCGGTTCCATTTGATTCAGATTGTTTCCTCAGGCAATGTCATCTGGATTTTGCACTGTTGGACTATGAACAAGCTCAGGAGTTAGATCCTGATGACTGGCGCATACAGATTCGCATCGCAGCTATCAACAATGAGAAGGGACTTTTGGACCATCACCACAGGTGGGACGTTGGTACAGCAGGTGGGACGTTGGTATAGCAGGTGGGGCATTGGTACAGCAGGTGGGGCATTGGTACAGCAGGTAGGGTATTGGTACAGCAGGTAGGGTATTGGTACAGCAGGTAGGGTATTGGTACAGCAGGTAGGGTATTGGTACAGCAGGTGGGGTATTGATACTGCAGGTGGGGTATTGGTACAGCAGGTGGGGTATTGGTACAGCAGGTGGGGCATTGGTACAGCAGGTGGGGCATTGGTACAGCAGGTAGGGCATTGGTACAGCAGGTGGGGTATTGGTACAGCAGGTGGGGCATTGGTACAGCAGGTGGGGCATTGGTACAGCAAGTGGGACGTTGGTACAGCAGGTGGGACATTACAGCTGCTGACCCTTGCTGTGCCTGTACTGATTGATTTACTGGTGACATGTAGTTTATGAGACAAATGTTCAACCTTAATCTCCTTGTAATGTAAATAATTCAGTATTTACACAGAGATGCAAGTGTTTCTTTGTCCTATTCACTGGGACCAGAACAATGAAATCGATTCAGTTCAATTTAGTTTATTGTCACGTGTACCGAGGTACAGTGAAATGCATTTTGTGGCGTGATAACCAGTCACAGAAAGACAATACATGATTACAATCGATCCATTAACAGTGTATAGATACATGATAAGAAAATACCTTTTAATGCAAGGTAAATCCAGCAAAGTCCAATCAAGGATAGTCCGAGGGTACATAGTAGTTCAGCACTGCTCGCTGGTTGTGGTAGGATGGTTCAGTTGCCTGATAACAGCTGGGAAAGAAACTGTCCCTGAATCTGGAAGTGTGCATTTTCACACTTCTATACCTTTTGCCTGATGGGAAGGGGAGAAGAGGGAGTGGCCAGGGTGAGACTCATCCTTGATTATGCTGCTGGCCTTGGCGAGGCTTAGCATGAGGTATCAATGGAGTCAATAGAGGGGAGGTTGGTTTGTGCAATGGTCTGGGCTGCGTCCACGATACACTGCAATTTCTTGCGGTCTCGGATGGAGCTGTTCCCAAATCGTGCTGTGATGCATCCTGATAAAATGCTTTCCATGGTGCATGTTAGAAGTTGGTGAGAGTTGTCGGAGACATGCCAAACTTCCTAAGTCTTCTAAGGAAGTAGAAGCATTGGTGCTTTCTTGGTTGTTGTTGATGTGGGCGGTCCAGGAGATGTTGTTGGTGATATTGGCGATTGCATGAAAGATAAAACATTGAAACAGGCCCATCGAGTGCAGGTCATCAATCAATCATCCGATCACACCAGTTGTATGTTTTTCCACTTTTGCATCCACTACCTACACACCAGGGACAATTTACAGAGGTCACTGAACCTACAAACCTGAAAGTCTTTGGAATTCTTACTTGTAGGTTAACAGCAACACATCAACTAAATATACGATAAATAGTAAGACTTGAGCCCATACTTTGGGGCTGAGGTTGGAGCAGATATCGTTGCCATAACTACCGTTCAGATGACTTACGATCAAGGAGACAAAGAGTCCACGAATTGAATAAAATTCCATTGCACAGATCAGGGCTTGCTGGGTTTAATGGGCACCTCAAGACCATCAGATAAAAGGCCGAACCTGGGCTGCTCACTTGTGTAAGGCAGGTTCCTACAAGCAGCAATAATCATTTCTGCGACTCTGGGAATAACTGCTCTGCTTTTCTTTCATAGTAAAAGCACAGGATCTCTTACATCCACAGTAGTCCTCAATTTGAATTCTCGTCCAAAAGATGGCATCTCTGACAGTGTAGCATTCGTCAGCAGTACATGGACACGGGTCAGCAGCACATGGACACGGGTCAGCAGCACATGGACACGGGTCAGCAGCACATGGACACGGGTCAGCAGCACATGGACACGGGTCAGCAGCACATGGACATGGGTCAGTAGCACATGGACACGGGTCAGCAGCACATGGACACGGGTCAGCAGCACATGGTCACATGGACATGGGTCAGCAGCACATGGACACGGGTCAGCAGCACATGGACACGAGTCAGCACATGGACACGGGTCAGCACATGGACACGGGTCAGCAGCACATGGACATGGGTCAGCAGCACATGGAGCACATGGACACGGGTCAGCAGCACATGGACACGGGTCAGACTTGAACCTGCACCCTGCTCAGTCAGCAGAACTGCAGCTAACTGAAGCAAACTGTAATAAGGATCCTGAGAGTTGAGGCTCCACAAATGACCTGATGTTTATAACACTCCTGGCAGAAAAGCTGAAATCCCATCCTCTGCCACAATTAGATCTACAAACCACAAACCAGGAAATCACATGTTGTACACTAAACAAATGTTGAAATTCCTCCCGCTCACAAGATTTCCATTGTGCTTGAAAAGACGAATAATGATGAGCAGGTCCGGCATCTTGTTTTAAACTGATCGGATCTCCTTTTGTTTACTTTTCCCAGGAAATATCAGCAGGCAGAGAAGCGATTTACCACAGCCATTGAAGGAAACCCATACATGTCACAGTACTATCTTCATCGTGCAAAAGCACGGGAGGTACTGATGCAGGTCGCTGGGTCTCAGGAAGATGCAGTCACCTCATTGTTGTTGGACATCAGAAACAAACAGGTAAAAATGCAGGTCAGATCTAATACTTCCATTGTTCTGAATTAGATCATTAAATAGCTTGTTATTAATGCCTTGGATGTCCCTTTGTGTTTAGGCTGTAATGTTCATCAATGGTGTAGGTTTTGTTGTAAGGAGTGGACATTGTTGTAATGCAGGGAGGACGGCACAGAAAGGAAGACTGACAAATCACAATCTGCTAGCCAACTGATCATTGACTTCTTTCATTTTGTTTAGTTTAGAGGTGCAAACTTTAGCCCACCGAGTCCACGCTGACCAGCGATCAGTAGTGCACTAGTTCTAACCTACACACAAGGGACAATTTACAGAAACCAATTAACCTACAAACCCACAAGTCTTTGGAGTGTGGGAGGAAACTGGAGCACCCAGATAAAACCTACATGGTCACAGTGAGAATGTGCATAGTCTGTAGTCAGGATGGAAGCCAGGTCTCTTGCGCTACGAGGCAACAACTCTACCGCTGTGCCACTATGCCCTAATGAGGTTGATTGAGGGATAAGTATTGTCACCATACATCAGGGGAGCTTGCTTGTCCTTGAGTGTCATCAACTCTGAGTCAGTGGGTTTGGGGCCCCAGCCTTACAACTGAACCAGGGAACAAACACAGGGGATACTCTGGTACGGTATGAAAGGCAATGGTCCTGGCTGTGGTCTTGTGTGATCCCCAAGAATGAACAGCAGACCCATAGTATTGGGACTTATTCAAAGGACATAGAAGCATTGAAACGATTCAGGGGAGATCAAGCGATTCAGATTCAGGGGAGATCAAGCGATTCAGGGGAGATCACTGGACTGATTCCTGGAATGGATGAGTCGTTTTATGACAAGCTGGGTGTGAATCAGCTGGTGTTTAGAAGAGCGAGAAGCAACTAGATTTAAACATATAGAATCCTGAGGGTCATGACAGGGTTGATGTGGTGAAAGTGTGACCTGGAAGGAAACTTATAGGGTACTCTCTATTCCCTATTTAGATTATTCCTCTTCTAACACACCTATTCCCTGGAAAATCAATGGATGAAATCATGGCCAGCAAGGTTGTTGAATCTGCAAGATCGAAGCTGAACGCCAGGCTGCAGCAGGCTGCACCACTAATCCCGAGGGTGTTTCAGCAGAGGTGACATGCTGGCTGATATTATTTCAAAGTTCCAGAAATGCGGTTTTGGGAGGCCAGTCACTCCTAGGGTTTCCATTCAAATTCATTCAACCCAGTCTCAAACTAGGAACCTTCTCACCTCTTTCATTTCTCCATTCATCCTGCAATCTACCTTAGCTTTTGTTTCCAATGCTTTTCTATCTTTTATCATCTGCACAACGACGCATGCAGCAACATTCTTATTTAAAAAACTGAAAACAAAAAACCTGCACCTTTTTTTGTAAACCTGCATCTGCAGTTCCTTGTTTCTCTATCTAGTTGGCTAGCTCTCCCTGGATCCCATGGGATCTAGACTTCCAGAGCAGCCGAACATGCAGAACCAGATCCAAGGCCTTGCTGAAGTCTCTATAGACATCTATGGCCTTGCCATGTCCTTAAAGATATTAAATGGTATATTATCATGGTTAGATTTTTTAATGTTAACCTCCTTAAAAGTGGTCTACATTTGCTGCAATCCCATGGAAAGTGAACTGTGCCTCGACATGATAGCCTGTCCATGGTCTCCATGGTGTCCATGCTAGTCTCTCAGTGTAATGTTGAACGCTTTGAGTCGTTAACTTTGGAGATTAGGTAACCATTTCAATTATGTTTTAGTAAATTCTAAAATAGTGATTTTATAATTGAGCAGCATCCAGCATTATAGGGAAAATCACGTGGGATTTTGAAAATATTTAATTGGAAAATAATGTCATTCAGTTTGGGTTAAAGTGCTGACTGGAATCCTTTAATTTTCATGCAATATTTTGCTAAGCCAACAAAATACTGCCATAAAAATGCATTTTACACTATTTGGATTTAGATCAGCTCATTAGACTCAATTTCAAACCTAATTTTTAACATTTGTCATTACCTGAACATCAAATGTGAATTCCTACAGCAAGAAAATAAAATGACTGAACTATATCATAATTAGAGTGAAGATTGAGTAAATTAATTGGTCTTTTTTGTCAGCTTTACGGACAACTCATTCAAAAGCACCCAAAGGCCAGGAGTGTTGGCACAGACGAAGAGACCGTGAGGGCCAGGAGTGTTGGCACAGACGAAGAGCCTGTCTCAGGGGAATCACATAAATATTTCCAACAGATTGCATGTTTTGCATTATATTAAAGTATTTTACAACTAGTTATTTCAAAGTTCTTTTTACTTAATGGCAGTTGATGAAACATAGTTATTCTGCGTTCAAATCCACGGATTTGCAGTAAATACAATTTCTACTCATACGGTTCAGACTAACTTTTCACACAAAATTCTGGAGTAATTCAGCAGGTCAGGCAGCATCTCTGGAGAAGAGGAATGGGTGATGTATTGGATCGAGAACCTTCATCTGACTGGGATTTGCCAAGGTTCTGTCAGTGCTGGGTCAGTTGTAGGGGATGTGTGCATTTAGTAGACCAACAAGTCTCGCCCCGCAACCTCACCCATTCCTTCTCTCCACAGATGCCGCCTGTCCCACTGAGTTACTCCAGCATTTGGTGTCTATTCCATTCGGGAGGATCTGAGCATTTAGCAGACCAAATTCCTATTGGAAGGGATGAATGCATTTAGGGAACCAAACCAACTGAGCCACCTGGCCTTGGTGACTCGAGACCGATGGCCCGCCCTCCCAATGCCGATGATCCATTTGAATGTTTGCCCTGGCAACAGCGATCGTGGGCAACAGGAATCAGGCGCAACGCCAGAGAGGGGGCCTGAGAAACGGCTCCACATTCAAGGAAGGCACAAATTTCCCACTCCTGCCTTGGGGAGGTAGTGATGTGAAACAACAATACAGGGCTCTTTTGGGGCCCTGGAATTGAAATGAGTACACATTAAATCCATTAACGAGGACCCATTGGAGGGTATCTGGTGCCAGCAGCCGCGGTAACTCCAGCTCCAAGACCGTGTACAAAGTTGCTGTCAGAACACCAGTGGTTGAATCTATTCGTCCCAGCCCCTGCTTGTTGCTGATCCTTGATGCTCTAAGCTGCTACACCAACCAACATGCCACATCTGCACAAGACCCATTTGGCCAATATCATTCCGAACCTTTCCTACCATGTATCTGACCAAGTGTCTTTTAAATGTTGTTATAGTATCTGCTTCAACTACCTCCTCTGGCAGCTCATTCCATGTACCTACATGGGTTAACAAATTGTGAAAATGAAGATGAGGTAAAAGGTAATACAGGAGATATTGCAAAAGACTCTCGGAAGAATGGGAACAGAAGTTCTAGAGCGGAAAAGAAATTAAGGGCAGGGCCAATTGTGAACGATGTGAGAGGGGAGGTAAATACAGAAGTTAAAGTGTTGTACTTAAATGCGCGTAGTATAAAAAATAAAGTGGATGAGCTTGAGGCTCAGTTAGTCATGGGCAAGTATGATGTTGTAGGGATCACTGAGACATGGCTACAAGAGGACCAGGGCTGGGAACTGAATATTCAGGGGTACACAACGTATAGAAAAGACAGACAGGTGGGCAGAGGGGGTGGGGTTGCTCTGATGGTAAGGAATGATATTCATTCCCTTGCAAGGGGTGACATAGAATCAGGAGATGTTGAATCAGTATGGATAGAAATGAGAAATTGTAAGGGTAAAAAGACCCTAATGGGAGTTATCTATAGGCCCCCAAACAGTAGCCTCGACTTAGGGTGCAAGTTAAATCAGGAGATAAAATTGGCGTGTCAAAAATGTAATGCTACGGTGGTTATGGGAGATTCCAACATGCAGGTAGACTGGGAAAATCAGGTTGGAAATGGACCCCAGGAAAGAGAGTTTGTAGAGTGCCTTCGAGATGGATTCTTAGAACAGCTTGTACTGGAGCCTACCAGGGAGAAGGCAATTCTGGATTTAGTGTTGTGTAATGATCCTGATCTGATAAGGGGACTAGAGGTAAAAGAGCCATTAGGAGGCAGTGATCACAACATGATAAGTTTTACTCTGCAAATGGAAAGGCAGAAGGGAAAATCGGAAGTGTCGGTATTACAGTATAGCAAAGGGGATTACAGAGGCGGGAGCTGGCCAAAATTGATTGGAAGGAGGCCCTAGCAGGGAAGACGGTAGAACAGCAATGGCAGGTATTCCTGGGAATAATGCAGAGGTTGCAGGATCAATTTATTCCAAAGAGGTGGAAAGACTCTAAGGGGAGTAAGAGACACCTGTGGCTGACAAGGGAAGTCAGGGACAGCATAAAAATTAAGGAGAGGAAGTATAACATAGCAAAGAAGAGTGGGAAGACAGAGGATTGGGACTCTTTTAAAGAGCAACAAAAGTTAACTAAAAAGGCAATACGAGGAGAAAAGATGAGGTACGAGGGTAAACTAGCCAATAATATAAAGGAGGATAGCAAAAGTTTTTTTAGGTACGTGAAGAGGAAAAAAATAGTCAAGGCAAATGTGGGTCCCTTGAAGACAGAAGCAGGGGAATTTATTATGGGGAACAAAGAAATGGCAGACGAGTTAAACCGTTACTTTGGATCTGTCTTCACTGAGGAAGATACACACAATCTCCCAAATGTTCTAGGGGCTGGAGAACCTAGGGTGATGGAGGAACTGAAGGAAATCCACATTAGGCAGGAAATGGTTTTGGGTAGACTGATGGGACTGAAGGCTGATAAATCCCCAGGGCCTGATGGTCTGCATCCCAGATACTTAAGGAGGTGGCTCTAGAAATAGTGGAAGCATTGGAGATCATTTTTCAATGTTCTATAGATTCAGGATCAGTTCCTGTGGATTGGAGAATAGCAAATGTTATCCCACTTTTTAAGAAAGGAGGGAGAGAGAAAACGGGTAATTATAGACCAGTTAGTCTGACATCAGTGGTGGGGAAAATGCTGGAGTCAATTATAAAAGACGAAATTGCTGAGCATTTGGATAGCAGTAACGGGATCGTTCCGAGTCAGCATGGATTTACAAAGGGGAAATCATGCTTGACAAATCTACTGGAATTTTTTGAGGATGTAACTAGGAAAATTGACAAGGGAGAGTCAGTGGATGTGGTGTACCTCGACTTTCAGAAAGCCTTCGACAAGGTCCCACATAGGAGATTAGTGGGCAAAATTAGGGCACATGGTATTGGGGGTAGGGTACTGACATGGATAGAAAATTGGTTAACAGACAGAAAGCAAAGAGTGGGGATAAATGGGTCCCTTTCGGAATGGCAGGCAGTGACCAGTGGGGTACCGCAAGGTTCGGTGCTGGGACCCCAGCTATTTACGATATACATTAATGACTTAGACGAAGGGATTAAAAGTACCATTAGCAAATTTGCAGATGATACTAAGTTGGGGGGTAGTGTGAATTGTGAGGAAGATGCAATAAGGCTGCAGGGTGACCTGGACAGGTTGTGTGAGTGGGCGGATACATGGCAGATGCAGTTTAATGTAGATAAGTGTGAGGTTATTCACTTTGGAAGTAAGAATAGAAAGGCAGATTATTATCTGAATGGTGTCAAGTTAGGAGGAGGGGGAGTTCAACGAGATCTGGGTGTCCTAGTGCATCAGTCAATGAAAGGAAGCATGCAGGTTCAGCAGGCAGTGAAGAAAGCCAATGGAATGTTGGCCTTCGTAACAAGAGGAGTTGAGTATAGGAGCAAAGAGGTCCTTCTACAGTTGTACCGGGCCCTGGTGAGACCGCACCTGGAGTACTGTGTGCAGTTTTGGTCTCCAAATTTGAGGAAGGATATTCTTGCTATGGAGGGCGTGCAGCGTAGGTTCACTAGATTAATTCCCGGAATGGCGGGACTGTCGTATGTTGAAAGGCTGGAGCGATTGGGCTTGTATACACTGGAATTTAGAAGGATGAGGGGGGATCTTATTGAAACATATAAGATAATTAGGGGATTGGACACATTAGAGGCAGATAACATGTTCCCAATGTTGGGGGAGTCCAGAACAAGGGGCCACAGTTTGAGAATAAGGGGTAGGCCATTTAGAACGGAGATGAGGAAGAACTTTTTCAGTCAGAGGGTGGTGAAGGTGTGGAATTCTCTGCCTCAGAAGGCAGTGGAGGCCAGTTCGTTGGATGCTTTCAAGAGAGAGCTGGATAGAGCTCTTAAGGATAGCGGAGTGAGGGGGTATGGGGAGAAGGCAGGAACGGGGTACTGATTGATAGTGATCAGCCATGATCGCATTGAATGGCGGTGCTGGCTCGAAGGGCTGAATGGCCTACTCCTGCACCTATTGTCTATTGTCTATTGACGTTGAGGCATGTACTATATTTCCGTTAATTCAATCTCTGTGTGAAAACGTTGCTCCTCAGGTTCCTATTAAATCTTTCCCCTCTCTGGTTCTGAATTCCCCCACTCTGGGTAAAAGACTGTGCATTCACCGTATCTAATCCCCTCATGATTTTATACACCTCTATAAAATCACCCATCATACTCCCTATGCTCCAGGCAATAAAACCCTAACTTGCCAAACTCTCCATGTGGCTCAGGCCACTCAAGTCCTGGCAACATCCTCGTAAATCATCTCTGCGCTCTTCCCAGCTGAAGGGCAACCTTCCTCTGTCAGGGTGATCTTATCTGAACACAATTCTCCAAATGCAGCCTCATCAACTGTTAAGCATTGCCCGGAACATAACCACAACTGAGTAAGTAATTTTACAGTACATTTCTAATTACCTTCTTACTTGAAACATTGACATAACTCACGTACTCAGGAAGTACAACGCGCCCTGCAAAGGGTCAACCCACGCAAGGCTGCAGGCCCGGATAGAGTTCAAGGAAGGGTACTTAAGGACTGTGCTGAACAGTTGTCTGAGGTATTCACCAGGATCTTTAACCTGTCACTATCACTGGCTACGGTTCCCAAGTGCCTGAAGTCGGCCACCATAGTGCCGGTGCCGAAAAAAGCAAAGATCACCAACCTGAACGACTACCGTCCGGTTGCCCTAACTCCGATAGTCATGAAGTGCTTTGAAAGGTTGGTCCTCTCACACATCAAATCCAGCATCCCTGACTCACTGGACCCACATCAATTTGCATACAGGGCAAATAGATCCGCTGAGGACGCCATCTCTCTGGCTCTTCACACTGTCCTGACTCACCTGGAGAGACAGGGCACGTACGTGAGGATGCTATTCATAGACTATAGCTCTGCCTTCAACACGGTCATCCCCACCAAGCTCATCATCAAACTCCACCAGCTAGGCCTCAGCTCGTCATTATGCGACTGGGTCCTGGACTTCCTGCTGGAGCGACCGCAGGCAGTGAGAATGGGCCCGCACCTGTCCTCCACTATCACCCTGAGTACCGGCACACCACAGGGCTGTGTTCTGAGCCCCGTGCTCTACTCCCTCATCACACACGACTGTGTTCCTGCATTCGACACCAACACCATTGTCAAGTTTACAGATGACACAACGGTGATCGGGCTGATCACCAACGGTGATGAAACAAAATACAGAGCAGAGGTGCAGAACCTGGCGGACTGGTGCTCTGATAACAACCTGTCCCTAAATACCACCAAGACCAAGGAGCTGATCATCAACTTCCGTAGGTCACACAACGGGGAATATGCCCCGATCTTTATCAATGGGGACAGTGTGGAGAGAGTGTCCAGCTTCACGTTTCTGGGCACTCACATTTCGGAGGACCTAACATGGTCCAATAACACTGCTGCGCTGGTCAAGAAGGGACAGCAACGACTGTTCTACCTAAGAACACTGAAGAAGTCTGGTCTACCCCAACAGCTGCTGACGACATTCTACCGCTGCACCATAGAGAGCATCCTAACACATGGCATCCCTGTGTGGTACCTCAGCTGCACGGAGGCAGAGAGGAAAGCTCTTCAGCAGGTAGTCCATAGAGCTCAGAGGACCATCGGAACACAGCTACCAGCCTTAGAGGGCATCTACAACACACGATGCCTCAGAAAAGCCACCAGCATCCACAAAGACTCTTCACACCCCTGCAACAGTCTGTTCGAACTTCTACCATCGGGCAGACGATACAAGGCCTTCTACGCCCGCACCTCCAGACTCAGGAACAGCTTCATCCCCAGGGCCATAGCTGCTATGAACCGGTCCTGCTGAGCCAGATGGTCACATCGCACAGTGATCTGGCACAGATCTACTTGCACTTTATTCTGTTTTAAAACTGTTACAATTTGTTTCATTGGGTTGTTTAAATTAATACTGACTAGCTAATTAAATTATTGCATCGTATGGGAGGCGCATTCCCAATCTCGTTGTACCCCTGTACAATGACAATAAAGATATATTGTATTGTATTGTATTGTATTGTATAAAACAACTGCAGTCTTTCAAACTGCTTCCCAGACAAGTCCCGCATCACCATTCTGATTGGACCGTGTTCCCAATCTACCGCACACGCGTGTACACGTGACATTCCTGGCCGGTCGGGATGCCGGCGCTAGTACACGTAAGATGCATGTGTGTAAGATGCCAGCGCTCATACACGTAAGATCCCAGCACACATATGCATGTGTGTAAGTTAACCGTCGGGATGGTACACCAGCGCCTTGCACAATGGTAACATAATGTCCCAACTTCTTTACTCAATACCCTGACTAACGAAGGCCAAAGAAGATGATACATGTATTCCCCAATTGAAAACCACGGATGTATCGCGAGGTCCACTGAGAGGCAGTCCAAGTCTGCAGCATTTAACTCAAACCATCCCAAGTTGTATAAGAAATGTATCTACCACCTTTCAATCCATGATCTATCTACAACCCACCTATGACCTACCTACAATCATCTATCTTTTATCTGTGACCTATCTTCTATCTACTAATACTATCTACTAACTACAATCTACCATCTGCCACATATCTTCTATCTATGACATCTATAAGTATTCCCCCATTGGAAACCATGGATATTCCATGAGTTCCACCCTGAGGGGCAGTCCAAGTCTGCAGCATTCAACTCAAACTATCCCAAGGAGTACAAGAAATCTATCTATGACCTTTGAAGAGCCATTAAGAATGCCAAGTGGCAATTCTGGACTAAACAGGAGTTGTAGATTGTGGAAATGTTTGCATGTTATATAACAGGCTACAAAGTAAAGGCGGGTCGCATCGCTCCCTGTTCAATGCCGACTTTGGCAGCGTGAAATGTAGATGAGTTATTGGTGGGAAGTCTGGTCTGTGTGATGGACTGGGCTACAGCCACAACTCTCTGGAATTTCTTGCTGCCTTGAACAGAGCTGTTCCCAAACCAAGTTGTGATGCAACCCAACAGTGTGCTTTTTATGATGCATCTGTAAACGTTTGTAGGGGTCACTGGAGACCTCAGTCTCCACAGGAAGTAGAGGTGTTGTTCTGCCTTCTTGGAAGCTGATGGAGTCTGGGTTGATGTGGGGAGGTTTAAAGTAACTGTGGATGCTGGTTCAAATTGAAGAAGGGTCTCGACCCAAAACGTCACCCATTCCTTCTCTCCTGAGATGCTGCCTGACCCGCTGAGTTACTCCAGCATTTTGTGTCTACCTGGGTAGGTTTCAATGTATGTTTGCATGAACAATATCTTGCAATATTCTGAAATATTAAAGCCTTAAGGGTTTGAATGATTTCCTTGAAGTATGTGTGATTGTGTTTTACTCTTTGGATTTTTGAGTGAAAGTTATCTTGCATTTGAGGTCAGTGAATGGTCTGTGAGATTCAGCATACAGTAGGACTTGTGGCAACTCGTGATTTGTACAAGAAGTGAAAGAAACATGAAGTGAGCAAAAACATTGTTACTTGTTTGTTAAATCATTTCTGGGAGAATGGAATAGATGGATAAACCCATGGAACAGATGTGACTGAATGATTCCGACCATGCATGTGAAATAAATTGGCAGTAACTCCAGTGATTAAAGAGGCAGTGTTGCTTTAAAAGTTATGGGAGGTGGAGGGAGCTCTAACATATTCATCTTTATTGTTTGAAGCTTTCAGTGTAGAAATTAACTGCTTAATTTCTGACATTAACTGCCAACATTTTTATTTGCAAAGGTTTTAATGATGGACATGTGCAAGCATTCAGTTTTATTTTGTCCTATCCGTGTTTTAACTTTGTTTTGTTTTCTTTTTCTAGAGATGACCCTAATTCCACATGGAATCCAGGTTAACGTGTTGGGATGTCAGTGTCTCTTTTCCAGACATGAGATGCCAACACTTCAGAAATAAATTGGCATTTGTGGAAATGTGATTAGTATACATTTATACTGGGAATTTTAAACTGGTATTTTGGGAGATAGTTTGGAGCAATTTGGAGTAATCTTAAACATTGCTTTTTTTTTAACAACAAGAAGGCAGAAACGGGGTATTGATTGAGAATGATCAGCCATGATCACATTGAATGGTGGTACTGGCTCGAAGGGCCGAATGGCCTCCTCCTGCACCTATTGTCTATTGTCTAATGCATTTCTAACAGATTTAAAGATAATGCTCAAGAGTTATGGAGGTTTTGAGTTCTTTTGGGAAAGCTTGATTTGATGTCATCATTGTTTGTTTTGTAAAATGCAAATGCGCAGGCAGGATTCCAGTCTGGTTCTGGTCTGGTTGATTACTGTGTGTAGGATGGTGTTAATGTGGGGGGATCGCTGGTCGGCGCGGACCCGGTGGGCCGAAAGGGCCTGTTTCCGCGCTGTATCTCTAAACTTTAAAAAAACACCTCATAAGTAGTTATCTGGGCAGTGTCCTCAAATACAAATGTGTCGGTGCTTGAAGTTCAGCTTGTGTCTGTTGTGATATTGCAGGTACTACTTTGTTGTATCACAAGGACTATTTTGTTTGCCTGTGTAGTAATGTTTATATAAGGGAATGAGGTGATTAGGTGGCCACTCTGGTTCCAGGTGGCCACGGAATGAACAGCCTTGAGTTAAGCTCCAGCATTATAACCTTTTAAACATGTGTACTCGTGGTCCGTCCAGAGTCTCACCAAAGGGATAACAGATACCGAACCACGAAGTTCAGCTTGTGTCTGGTCAAATTAAACGAGGGCCGATGCAATACTGATTAGATCAGATCCTTTCTTACGAAAATAGGTTTTGAGAAAAATTCACCAAAAGAGGCACACATTCAAGAAAGTACTTAGAGGGTTAAACAAACCTGGGAACTTGCGAAAATCCAGCAAGCCCTGACCTCCTCCCCACCTCTGGGACTCCCTGAGTTGACTGAATCCTCCCGTTTGTCCTGTGCCAATGAGAGGACATTATACAGCAGTTGTATCACAAAACCATGGAGACAGAATGAGCCCGGTTGCATATTATTCAACCAGGCAAAGTCCAGCAGTAGCTGGGCTGCACTGATGTGCTCAAGCACTCCTCTGTAACGTCAGAACCCAACACACTGAGGGGGACTATAGATTTCTACTGTCCCCCTAGCACAGTGCGAGCCTCAGTCTCAGAGCAGGGGAGTTAAGGGCAGTATCAGTTGATGAGCAAAATGAGAGAGTGTGTACTGCCTGTTGAAAAACATATATAGGTAGATTTCACAGGATCCTTCCACTAGTCTCAGAATAAAAGTTACCATTCGGTACTGATTGACGTCTCCGCTGGGCAGAGATATTCCCTTGCCGAGATTGTTCGGTTGGAACCATAGCACTCGGGAGGGGGGGACGACTCTTCAGATAAACTCTGATCCGGGTTCACTCCCCTGCTCTAAGAAACGCACTGTACTATGGGGAGTGTGTAAGACTATAGTCCCCCTCAGTGTATTCACAAAATGCTGGAGTAACTCAGCAGGTCAGGCAGCATCTCGGGAGAGAAGGAATGGGTGACGTTTCGGGTCGAGACCCTTCTTCAGACTGATGTCAGGGGAGCGGGACAAAGGAAGGATATAGGTGGAGACAGGAAGATAGAGGAAGATCTGGGAAGGAGGAGGGGAAGGGAGGGACAGAGGAGCTATCTAAAGTTGGAGAAGTCGACGTTCATACCACTAGGCAGCAAACTGCCCAGGCGAAATATGAGGTGCTGTTCCTCCAATTTCCAGTGGGCCTCACTATGGCACTGGAGGAGGCCCATGACAGAAAGGTCAGACTGGGAATGGGAGGGGGAGTTGAAGTGCTCGGCCACCGGGAGATCAGTTTTGTTAATGCGGACCGAGCGCAGGTGTTCAGCGAAGCGATCGCCGAGCCTGCGCTTGGTTTCGCCGATGTAAATGAGTTGTCTTCTGGAGTTGAAAAGTGTAGACACAAGTGCAATGTGTTATGTCTCGTATTGGTCTGTGGCCCATTACAGTGACAGGTGGAGGTCAACATGCTATGATTTGATGAAATTGATTTACAACATACTCACCTCTGAGGTATTCTACAGGAGGGTTGGGAAATTTAATTAATGGGAAGTTTGACAGGTAAATCCAAGAACAGGATTTTACTACAGGTGAAAGCAAGTGTGTATTTTTTTACAGTGAAACCATGTGTTTTTTTTGTACAGTTCAACCAGATGTGGGTTAATTTACAGGTGGATCCAGTTATGGTTTTTTTTTTGCAGTGATTGTAGATGTGGGATATGTTTGAAGACGAGGAGCAGCTTTTTACAGGGAGGGTGGTGGGTGTTTGAAACGAGGAGGTAGTTGAGGCCAACACATTAAAATTTAAAAGACATTTGGACAGGGTACATGGATAGGAAGGGTCGAGAGGGATATGGGCCAAATGCGGGCAGGTGGGACTAGTGTAGATTCAGCGTCTTGGTCAGCTTAGGCAAGTTGGGCCGAAGAGCCTGTTTCCACACTATATGACTATATATTTTGGAGTTTAGAAGGAGGGGAGGGGTGCATTGGAGATTAGAGGTCTATGAGAAGTGGCCACATTGAACACACTAGGTCTGAGGGGCTTATTTTCCAGTGTTCTTATGAATGTTTAGAAGTGAATAGAATTGTGGGAATTGTTTATGGAATCCATGTGAGAATGTTTCACAGGTTAATGCAGGCGAGAGATTTCTTTCCATTCCGGCCATGATGGTTTTTACAGATGGATCCAGCTGTGCAATTATAACTGGTGAATCCAGTTATGGGATGTTTTGCAGGTGAAGACTGGCTTGGGATTTTTTAATCATGAATCCAGGTGTGGGATTTTTTTTTCACGGTGATATCAGGCATGGGATGTTACTTAGGTGAATCATTTGTCCGTTTTTAGAAGTCTGAAAAGTGGGACATCCAGGTTTAGGAACAGCTTCTTCCCAACACCCATCATGCTATTGAACACTATGAACTCCAACTTAACTCCAAACCAAGGGGTGGGGGAAGGGGAGGGTGGGGGTGAGGGGTGGGGGAAGGGGAGGGTGGGGGTTAGGCTGGGGGGGCAGGTGAGGGGTGGGGGAGAGGGTGAGGGTGGGGGAAGGGGAGGGTGGGGGTTGGGCTGGGTGGGGAAGGGGAGGGTGGGGGTTGGGCTGGGGGAGGAGGGTGGGGGTTCGGGTGGGGAGAGAGGGTGAGAGGTGGGGGGAGGGTGAGGGTGGGGGAAGGGGAGGGTGGGGGTTGGGCTGGGGGGCAGGTGAGGGGTGGGGGAAGGGGAGGGTGGGGGTGAGGGGCTGGGGGGGGAGAGGGTGATGCCACTTGGCCATCAATGTGTGAGGGTTTAGAAACAAGGAAGTGTAACCATGGTAAGGGACACAGTGGGGGCCCAGTGGACACGACAGTGGGGGGCCCAGTGACACAGTGGGGACACAGTGGGGACACAGTGGGGGGCCCAGTGACACAGTGGGGACACAGTGGGGATAGTGGGGACAGTGGGGGCACAGTGGGGACAGTGGGGGCCCAGTGACACAGTGGGGACACAGTGGGGACAGTGGGGGCCCAGTGACACAGTGGGGACACAGTGGGGACAGTGGGGGGCCCAGTGGGGGACAGTGGGGGCCCAGTGGGGACAGGGGAGGCCCAGTGACACAGTGGGGACACAGTAGGGACAGTGGGGGCCCAGTGACACAGTGGGGACACAGTGGGGACAGTGGGGGCCCAGTGGGGGACACAGTGGGGGGCCAGTGGGGACAGTGGGGGCACAGTGACACAGTGGGGACACAGTGGGGACACATTGGGGACAGTGGGGACACAGTGGGGACACAGTGGGGGCCCAGTGACACAGTGGGGACACAGTGGGGACACATTGGGGACAGTGGGGACACAGTGGGGACACAGAGGGGACACAGTGGGGGCCCAGTGGGGACACAGTGGGGACACAGTGGGGAAACAGTGGGGACACAGTGGGGACACAGTGGGGGCCCAGTGACACAGTGGGGACACAGTGGGGACACAGTGGGGGCCCAGTGACACAGTGGGGACACATTGGGGACACAGTGGGGCCACAGTGGGGACACAGTGGGGACACAGTGCAGTGGGGCCCACCCGACTCTGGTCTCCGAGTGAAAGGGACGATCCGCTATCAGTGAAGGACGTCGGGACCAGGTTCACGAGACTCAATCCTGGGATGGTCAGGATAATCTATCATGAGCGGCTAAAGAATGGGGTAAGAGGGGAAGAATTGGAGAATCACACGGGGAGCAGCTTTTCACGGGGAGGATGGTGGGTGCTTGGAACGAGGAGGTAGTTGAGGCCAACACATTAAAATTTAAAAGACATTTGGACAGGTACATGGATAGGAAGGGTTTAGAGGGATATGGGCCAAATGCGGGCAGTTGGAACTACTGTAGATTGAGCGTCTTGGTCAGCAGAGGCAAGTTGGGCCGAAGAGCCTGTTTCCACACTATATGACTATATATTTTGGAGTTTAGAAGGAGGGGAGGGGTGCATTGGAGATTAGAGGTCTATGAGAAGTGGCCACATTGAACACACTAGGTCTGAGGGGCTTATTTCCCAATGCTCCTATGAACCCGGCATGGGATTTTTGAATCTGGTCATTAGAATTTTTTTCTAAATATCTCAAGGTATGTGGCTTTTTACGGGTTAATCCACCAATGGGTTATTTTTTCCTGGCGGTCTGGGCGTGGAGTCGTTGACATTGAATTCGGGAATGGTTTTTTTACAGTGGAATCTTTAACATTTAATCCAGAGATCAGATTGTTACCGTTTAATGTGGGAGCGGGGTTTCACTGATGTATCTGAGCATCACATGGTTTTATGTTAATACATTTACAGTGAGACACCGGGAATGTTTTTTTCCAGTTTAACCCCGGCGTGGGTTTATTGGAGCCGAGCCTGAGCACGGGTTACAGGGATTTTAACAGATTAATCCTGAATGTAATATTCTGAACAGTTTCATTCGGCGATCGGAATTTCTCCCGGTTTAAGCGGAGGGCGAACTGACAGCGGGCGGCGATCTTTCATTTTATCCGCGATTGCAAAATTCTATGTTAATCCAAGCTGGCGATTTACTGCAAACTCGACCGGGACTGGACTCATCTGCAGGTAAACGCGGCCTGAGGGTTGACGCGACGCGCAAAATTCTCCAATTAATTCCCTTCCCTCCCTCCCTTCTCTCTTACCCTCTCTCTCTCCCCCTTCCCCTCCCTCTCTTCCCCTCCTCTCTCTCTCTCTCTCTCTCTCTCTCCCTCCTCCCCTCTCTCTCTCTCTCTCTCCCTCCCCCCTCTCTCTCTCTCTCTCTTACTCTCCCTCTCTCTCTCTCTCTCTCTCCCCCTCTCCCCCCCTCCTCTCTTCCCCTCCCATCCCTCCCCCTCCTCCCCCTCTCTTCTCCCCTTCTCTCTCTCCCTTCCCCTCCCCCGCCCCTCTCTCTCTCATCCTCTCTTCCCCTCCCCTCACCGCTCTCCCCTCTCCCCCTCCCCCCTTTCCCCCTCCCTCTCCATTACCCTCCCCATCCATTGTACTCAATTTGCCTCTCCTCATTCCCTTTTTCTTCATCCATCGCCTTCCCCCTCTCTCCCCTCTGCGCCTCCCTCACCCTGACATCTCCCCCCCCCCCCCCCCCGCCCCTCCTCCTCCCCGCTTCCACCCCCGCCTCCACTCCGTGAAGCCGCGGGGGCGGTGAGATTCGGGCTGGGCTGCCGCTTATTCGGGGCGGCCGAGCGGAGGGAGCGGCTGTGGGTGTCGGGGCCGGCGGCGGCAACGAGGGATCGGGCGGAGAGCGAGCGGGGAATGACGAGGCGGCGGCAGGTGAGAGGCGAGACCGCGGGATGTAGCAACAGCGAGGATCGGTCGCCCCCCACTTACCCCCTTGCCCTCCCCCTCCCTCTCCCTCTCCCCCCCTTCCCTCTCCCCCCTTCCTCTCCCCCCTCCCTCTCACCCCTCCCCTCCCTCTCCCCCTCCCTCCCCTCCCTCTCCCCCCCTTCCATCTCCCCCTTCCTCTCCCCCCTCCCTCTCCCCCCTCTTTTTTCCCCTCCCCTCCCTCTCCCCCTCCCTCCCCCTCCCTTTCCCCCTCCCTCTCCCCTCCCTTTCCCCCTCCCCTCCCTCACCCCTCCCCCCCTCCCTCTCCCCCTCCCTCACCCCCCTCCCCCTCCCGCAAACCTCCTCACCCCCTTGCCCTCCCCCTTCCCCCTCCTCTACCCTCCTCCTCCCACACTCACCCCTATCAGGAAGGCAGGAACGTGGTACTGATTGAGAATGATCAGCCATGATCACATTGAATGGTGGTGTTGGCTCGATGGGCCGAATGGCCCCTCCTGCACCTATTGTCTATTGTCTATCACCCCTCCCCACCCCCCCCTCTCATTCCCAAGTTCTCCGTTTATTCCTACATCCACCCTCCCCATCAAACATCCCCCTCTCCATCTCTATCCCCCCCCTTCCTCACTACCACCCCTCCATTCCCACCATTTCCCAGCCCCTGCCCACACTCTCCACCTACCTCTCCATTCACTCCCCCACTCCCCTCACGTACTTGTCCAAAAGTCTCTTGTTCACACCCTCTATCCCTCCCCCCCATCGTCTCCCCCACTCCTCTCCCCCCTCACCCCTTTCTTCACCCCTTCCTTCCCCCCTCTGTCCTCTCCACCCCTTCCCCTCCTCTTTCACCACATCCTTGCAGCATCACCTGCACCATAGGGGCACAGACGTGTCATAGAAACATAGACAATAGGTGCAGGAGGAGGCCATTCAGCCCTTTGAGCCAGCACCGCCATTCAATATGATCATGGCTGATCATCCTAAATCAGTAACCCGTTCCTGCTTTTTCCCCATTTCCCATGATTCCGTTTGCCCGAGGAGCTAAATCTAACTCTCTCTTGAAAACATCCAGTGAATTGCAGTGAATTCCACAGATTCACAACTCTCTGGCTGAAAAAGTTTTTCCTCATCTCGGTCCTAAATGGCCGACCCCTTATTCTTAAACGGTGATCATGGGGAACATTTCCTGCATCGAGCCTGTTCAATCCCTTAAGAATTTTATGTTTCTACTAGACCAAGTGGACCCGTTGGGCCCAAACCACTCCTGCATTGGTGCAGCACCCTCTCCTCCCCCCTTCCCTCTTCCCCCTCCCCTCCCCCCTCCCCCTCAGAGTGGATAACCTCACATTTGTCCACATTATACTGCATCTGCCATGCATCTGCCCACTCACCCAACCTATCCAAGTCACCCTGCAGCCTCATAGCATCTTCCTCACAGCTCACACTGCCACCCAGCTTTGTGTCATCCGCAAACTTGGAGATGTCACATTTAATTCCTTCTTCTAAATCGTTAATATATATTGTAAATAACTGTGATTCCAGCACCGAGCCTTGCGGCACCCCACTAGTCACTGCCTGCCATTCTGAAATGGACCCATTAATTCCTATTCTTTGCTTCCTGTCTGCCAACCAGTTCTCTATCCATGTCAATAACCTATCCCCAATAACATGTACTCCAATTTTGTACACTAATCTCTTGTGTGGGACCTTGTCAAAGGCTTTTTGAAAGTCCAGATACACCACATCCACTGGCTCTCCATAATAATAATAATAATAATAATAATAATAATAATAATAATAATAATAATAATAATAATAATAATAAACATTTATTTTATATAGCGCTTTTCCAAGTGCTCAAAGACGATTTACAAAAACAGTCATGACATAAAAACAGACGAACTATCCTGACGGAAAAGCGGCGAACAAATAGCGCCAGTGTCCTCTCACGTCACTTATCCATTCTACTTGTTACATCTTCAATTACAAAAGATTAGCCAAGCATGATTTCCTTTTCATAAATCCATGCTGACTTTGACCGATCGTGTCACTGCTTTCCAAATGCGATGCTATAACATCTTTAATAATCGACTCCAGCATCTTCCCCACTACCGATGTCAGGTTAACTGATCTATAATTCCCTGTTTTCTCTCTGCCTCCTTTCTTAAAAAAGTGAACTAACATTAGCAACCCTCCAGTCCACAGGAACTGATCCAGAGTCTATAGAACACTGGAAAATTATCACCAATGCATCCATGATTTCTAGGGCCACCTCCTTGAGTACTCTGGGATGCAGACCATCAGGCCCTGGGGATTTATCTGCCTTCAGTCCAACAGTTTACCTAACACCATTTCCTGACTAATGTGGATTTCCTTCAGTTCCTCCCACCCACTAGATCCTCGGATCCCTAGTATTTTATGGAGGTCCTAGGGTGACGGAGGAACTGAAGGAAATTCACATTAGGCAGGAAATGGTGTTGGGTAGACTGATGGCTGATAAATCCCCAGGGCCTGATGGTCTGCATCCCAGGGTACTTAAGGAAGTGGCTCTAGAAATCGTGGACGCATTGGTGATCATTTTCCAATGTTCTGTAGATTCAGGATCAGTTCGTGTGGATTGGAGAGTAGCTAATATTATCCCACTTTTTAAGAAAGGAGGGAGAGAGGAAACTGGAAATTATAAACCAGTTAGTCTGACATCAGTGGTGGGGAAGATGCTGGAGTCAATTATAAAAGAAGAAATTGCAGAACATTTGGATAGTTGTAACAGGATCGTTCTGAGTCAGCATGGATTTACGAAGGGGGAATCATGCTTGACTAATCTTCTGGAATTTTTTGAGGATGTAACTGGGAAAATGGACTAGGGAGAGCCAGTGGATGTCGTGTACCTGGACTTTCAGAAAGCCTTTGATAAGGTCCCACATAGGAGATTAGTGGGCAAGATTAGAGCACATGATATTGGGGGTAGGGTACTGACATGGATAGAAAATTGGTTGACAGACAGAAAGCAAAGAATAGGGATTAATGGGTCCCTTTCAGAATGGCAGGCAGTGACTAGTGGGGTACCGCAAGGCTCAGTGCTGGGACCGCACCTATTTACAATATACATTAATGACATAGATAAAGGGATTAAAAAGTACCATTAGCAAATTTGCAGATGATACAAAGCTGGGTGGTAGTGTGAACTGTGAGGAAGATGCTATGAAGTTGCAGGGTGACTTGGACATGTGTGAGTGGGCAGGTGCAGTTTAATGTGGATAAGTGTGAGGTTATCCACTTTGGTGGTAAGAACAGGAAGGCAGATTATTATCTGAATGGTGTCAAGTTAGGAAATGGGGAAGTACAAAGAGATCTGGGTGTCCTTGTTCATCAGTCACTTAAAGTTAGCATGCAGGTACAGCAGGCAGTGAAGAAAGCTAATGGCATGTTGGCCTTCATAACAAGAGGAGTTGAGTATAGGAGCAAAGTGGTCCTTCTGCAGTTGTACGGGGCCCTGGTGAGACTGCACCTGGAGTACTGTGTGCAGTTTTGGTCTCCAAATTTGAAGAAGGACATTCTTGCTATTGAGGGCGTGCAGCGTAGGTTTACTAGGTTAATTCCCGGAATGGCGGGACTGTCGTATGTTGAAAGACTGGAGCAACGATGCTTGTATACGCTGGAATTTAGAAGGATGAGAGGGGATCTTATTGAAACATATAAGATTATTAAGGGATTGGACACGTTATAGGTAGGAAACATTATCCCAATGTTGGGGAGTCCAGAACCAGGGGCCACAGTTTAAGAATAAGGGGTAGGCCATTTGGAACAGATATGAGGAAAACCTTTTTCAGTCAGAGAGTTGTAAATCTGTGGAATTCTCTGCCTCAGAAGGCAGTGGAATTCTCTGGATGCTTTCAAGAGACAGCTTGAGAGAGCTCTTAAAGATAGCGGAGTCAGGGTGTATGGGGAGAAGGCAGGAACAGGGTACTGATTGTGAATGATCGGCCGTGATCACATTGAATGGCGGTGCTGGCTCGAAGGGCCGAATGGCCTACTCCTGCACCTATTGTCTATTGTTTGTGTCATCCTTAGTGAAGACAGAACCAAAATACTTGTTCAATTGTTCTGCCATTTCGTTATACCTCATGATAAATTCACCTGTTTCTGATTGTAAGGGACCCACATTTGTCTTCACGAATCATTTCCTCTTCACATATCTATAGAAGCTTTTACCATAAGAAAATAACTGCAGATGCTGGTACAAATCGAAGGTATTTATTCACAAAATGCTGGAGTAACTCAGCAGGTCAGGCAGCATCTCAGGAGAGAAGGAATGGGTGACGTTTCAGGTCGAGACCCTTCTTCAAGAAGCTTTTACAGTCAGTATTTATTTTCCCCAGAATTTAGATTCCCCAGAATTCCCCAGCTTTCTTTCATGCTCTATTTTCCCCCTCTTAATTAACCCCTTTGTCCTCCTCTGTTGAGTTCTAAATTTCTCCCAGTCCTCTAGCCAATTTATATGCCTCTTCCTTGGATTTAACACTATCCCTAATTTCCCTAGTTAACCACGGTTGAGCCACCTTCCCTGTTTATTTTTGAACAATTGAACATTTTGAACAGGAATGAACGATTGTTGTAGTTCATCCATGCGATCTTTAAATCTTTGCCATTTCATATCCACCGACAACCCTTTAAGTATCATTTGCCAGTCTATCCTAGCCAATTCCCGTCTCATGCCATCAAAGTTACCTTTCTTTAAGTTCAGGACCCTTGTCTCTGAATTAACCATGCCATGCAGAATTCTACCACATTATGATCACTGGAGTCGGTCGAGAGGAACATGTCTCCTTTTGATAAGCCTCATTCATTCATTCAAGGGCTCTGCCCATGTCTAGTTGTCTGTGAGGGGTGTTGGGCTGTGGGCGCCCCCTGCTGCCAGGAGGGGCTTCATGGGTTGTGACCGATCGACAGATATGTTTCCACGTCTGTACAGTGTGTGTGGTGGTGGCAGCACCAGCGTGACATTCCTTCACTCCCCTCGTCCACAAGATTCTTGTTCATACCCTCTATCCCTCTCTCCCCTCCCTCCCGAGGAGGAAAGGAGCTGCCTGAGGCATCGTGGGAAGTTCCCCCTCATTCCCAAGGGCAACTAGAGGGGGAATTAGAGAGGGGCAATTAGAGAGGACCAATTACAGGGGCAATTAGAGAGGACCAATTACAGGGGCAATTAGAGAGGGGCAATTAGAGAGGGGCAATTACAGGGGAAATTAGAGAGGGGCAATTAGAGAGGACCAATTACAGGGGCAACTAGAGAGGGGCAACTAGAGTGGGGCAATTAGAGAGGACCAATTAGAGGGGCAATTACAGGGGCAACTAGAGTGGGGTAACTAGAGAGGGGCAATTAGAGAGGGGTAACTAGAGAGGGGCAATTAGAGAGGGGTAATTAGATAGGGTAATTAGAGAAGGGCAGTTAAACACCAGGTCACTGTGCCTGGTGCAGTCTATGCTTGGCCTCAGTGGGTGGATGGTTGCAGATACACATCACAGGCTCCCATGACCCAGAGGGGAGGGAGTGAGAGGAGGGGGTGAGTGTGAGGGGGAGTTTAGGGAAGTGAGTGAGGGCAGGGTCGGCTGTGGAGGAGTGAGCGGAGGGGAGGTGAATGTGAGGGGAGGGTCATAACGTCATAAGTGATAGGAGTAGAATTAGGTCATTCGGCCCAGTCTACTCTGCCATTCAATCATGGCTGTTCTATTTCTCGCTCCTAAACCAATTCTCCTGCCTTCTAACCATAACAATAGACAATAGGTGCAGGAGTAGGCCATTCGACCCTTCGAGCCAGCATCGCCATTCAATGTGATCATGGCTGATCATCCACAATCAGTACCCCGTTCCTGCCTTCTTCCCATATTCCCTGGCTCCACTATCATTAAGAGCTTTATCTAACTCTTTCTTGAAAGTATCCAGAGAATTAGACAATAGACAATAGACAATAGGTGCAGGAGTAGGCCATTCGGCCCTTCGAGCCAGCACCGCCATTCAATGTGATCATGGCTGATCATTCTCAATCAGTACCCCATTCCTGCTTTCTCCCCATACCCCCTGACTCCGCTATCCTTAAGATCTCTATCTAGCTCTCTCTTGAATGTATTCAGAGAATTGGCCTCCACTGCCCTCTGAGGCAGAGAATTCCACAGATTCACAACTCTCTGATTAAAAAAGGTTTTCCTCATCTCCGTTCTAAATGGCCTACCCCTTATTCTTAAACTGTGGCCCCTGGTTCTGGACTCCCCCAACATTGGGAACATGTTTCCTGCCTCTAACATTTCCAACCCCTTAATAATCTTATACGTTTCGATAAGATCCCCTCTCATCCTTCTAAATTCCAGTGTACACAAGCCCAGTCACTCCAGTCTTTCAACATAACCTCTGACACCTGTACTAATCAAGAATCTATCTATCTCTGCCTTAAAAATATCCAGTGACTTGGCCTCCACAGACTTCTGTGGCAAAGAATTTCACAGATTCTTAGGCGAGAAATAGTATTGGGTAGACTGATGGGACTGAAGGTTGATAAATCCCAGGGCATGATGGTCTGCATCCCAGGGTACTCAAGGAGGTGGCTCAAGAAATCGTGGATGTATTAGTGATCATTTTCCAATGTTCAATGGATTCATTGAATCCATTCAGTTCCTGTGGATTGGAGGGTAGCTAATGTAATCCCACTTTTCAAGAAAAGAGTGAGAGAGAAAACAAGGAATTATAAACCAGTTAGCCTGACATCGATGGTGGGGAAGATGCTGAAATCAATTATTAAAGAGGTAAAAACGGCGCATTTGGATAGCGAATAAAAAGATTGGTCCAAGTCAGCATGGATTTATGAAAGGGAAATCATGCTTGACTATTCTGGAATTTTTTGAGGATGTGACAAGTAAAATGGATGAAGTAGAGCCAGTGGATGTAGTGTATCTAGACTTTCAGAAAGCCTTTGATGAGGTGCCACACGGGAGTTTGGTGAGCAAAATTAGAGCACATGGTATTGGGGGTAGGGTGTTGACATGGATAGAAAATTGGTTGGCAGACGGGAAGCAAAGAGTCGGAGTAAACGGGTCCTTTTCAGAATGGCAGGCAGTGGCGAGTGGAGTGCCGCAAGACTCAGTATTGGGGCAGCAACTATTCACCATATATATTAATGATTTGGATGATGGGATTAGAAGTAACACTAGCAAGTTTGCAGATGACACAAAGCTGGGTGGCAGTGTGAACTGTGAAGAGGATGTTAGGAGGTTGCAGGGTGACTTGGGCAGGTTGAGTGAGTGGGCAGATACATGGCAGATGCAGTATAATGTATATAAATGTGAGGTTATCCACTTTGGCGGCAAAAATAAGGAGGCAGATTATTATCTCAATGGTGTCAGATTAAGTAAAGGGGAGGTGCAACAAGACCTTGTACACCAGTCACTGAAAGTAAGCATGCAGGTTCAGCAGGCAGTGAAGAAAGCTAATGGCATATTTGCCTTCATAACGAGAGGATTTGAGTACAGAAGCAAAGAAGTCCTTCTGCAGTTGTATAGGGCCCTGGTGAGACCACATCTGGAGTATTGTGTGCAGTTTTGGTCTCCTAATTTGAGGAAGGACGTCTTTGCTATTGAGGCAGTGCAGCGTAGGTTCACGAGGTTAATCCCTGGGATGGAGGGACTGTCATATGAGGAAAGATTGGAAAGACTAGGCTTGTATTCACTGGAGTTTAGAAGGATGAGAGGGGATCTTCTAGAGACGTATAAAATTATAAAAGGACTAGACAAGCTAGATGCAAGAAAAATGTTCCCAATGTTGGGGAAGTGCAGAACCAGGGGACACAGTCTAAGAATAAACAGGAGGCCGTTTAAAACTGATGTGAGAAGAAACTTTTTCACCCAGAGAGTTGTGATTTTTTGGAATTCTCTGCCCCAGAAGGCAGTGGAGGCCAATTCACTGGATGAATTTAATAAAGAGAGTTAGATAGAGCTCTAGGGGCCAGTGGAATCAAGGGATATGGGGAGAAGGCAGGCACAAGTTACTGATTGTAGATGATCAACCATGATCATAATGGATGGCGGTGCAGGCTCAAAGGGCCAAATGGCTTCCTCCTGCACCTATTTTCTTTGTTTCTAAGTTTCTATTCACCACCCTCTGACTAAATAAATTTCTCTTCATCATCCTAAACTAATGTTCTTTAATTCTGAGGCTATGACCTCTAGTCCTAGACTCTCCCATTAGTGGAAACATCCATGTGGAAGTATTCAAGAGAGAGCTAGATAGAGCTCTTAAGGATAGCTGAGTCAGGGGGTATGGGGAGAAGGCAGGAATGGGGTACTGATTGTGAATGATCAGCCATGATCACATTGAATGGCGGTGCTGGCTCAAAGGGCCGAATGGCCTACTCCTGCACCTATTGTCTATTGTCTATCCACACTAATCTCACCTGCATGTGTTTGGCCCATGTCCCTCTAAACCTTTCCAAATTATATACCTGTCCACATGTCTTTTAAATATTGTTATAGTACCTGCGTCAGCTACCTCCTTTGACAACTAGTTCCAGGCACCCAGTGCCCTCTGGGTGTAAACGTTGTCCATCACATTCATATTTACTTTCTCTCACCTTCACCTCGGTCCTCTGGTTCTTGATTCCCCAACTTTAGGTAAAAGACTCTGTGCATTCACCATACCTATTCCTCTCATCAACTTACACACCTCAATAAGATCACCCCTCATCCTCCTGCACTCCAACGAATAAAATCCTAGCCTGCCCAATCTCTCTTTGTAGCTCAGGCCCTCGAGTCCCAGCAACATCCTCATAAAGTGGGAGCAGCGTACACAGTGGGGCAGCGTACACAGTGGGGCAGCGTACACAGTGGGGCAGCGTACACAGTGGGGCAGCGTACACAGTGGGGCAGCGTACACAGTGGGGCAGCGTACACAGTGGGGCAGCGTACACAGTGGGGCAGCGTACACAGTGGGGCAGCGTACACAGTGGGGCAGCGTACACAGTGGGGCAGCGTACACAGTGGGGCAGCGTACACAGTGGGGCAGCGTACACAGTGGGGCAGCGTACACAGTGGGGGCAGCGTCCACAGTGGGACAGCGTACACAGTGGGGCAGCGTATACAGTGGGGCAGCGTACACAGTGGGGCAGCGTACACAGTGGGAGCAGCGTACACAGTGGGGCAGCGTACACAGTGGGGCAGCGCACACAGTGGGAGCAGCGTACACAGTGGGGCAGCGTACACAGTGGGGCAGCGTACACAGTGGGGCAGTGTACACAGTGGGGCAGCGTACACGGTGGGGCAGTGTACGCGGTGGGATAGCGTATGCGGTGGGGCAGCGTACACGGTGGGGCAGTGTACACAGTGGGGCAGTGTACACAGTGGGGCAGTGTACACAGTGGGGCAGTGTACACAGTGGGGCAGTGTACACAGTGGGAGCAGTGTACATAGTGGGGCAGCGTACACGGTGGGGCAGCGTACGCGGTGGGATAGCGTACGCGGTGGGGCAGCGTACACAGTGGGGCAGCGTACACAATGGGGCAGCGTACACAGTGGGGCAGCGTACACAGTGGGGCAGTGTACACGGTGGGACAGTGTACACAGTGGGACAGTGTACACAGTGGGACAGCGTACACAGTGGGACAGCGTACACAGTGGGGCAGTGTACACAGTGGGACAGTGTACACAGTGGGGCAGTGTACACAGTGGGGCAGCGTACACAGTGGGATAGCATACGCGGTGGGGCAGTGTACACAGTGGGACAGTGTACACAGTGGGACAGTGTACACAGTGGGGCAGCGTTGGCAGTGGGGCAGCGTACACAGTGGGGCAGTGTACACAGTGGGACAGTGTACACAGTGGGGCAGCGTACACAGTGGGACAGTGTACACAGTAGGGCAGCGTACACAGTGGGAGCAGTGTACACAGTGGGGCAGCGTTGGCAGTGGGGCAGCGTACACAGTGGGGCAGCGTACACAGTGGGGCAGTGTTGGCAGCGTACACAGTGGGAGCAGTGTATGCACTAGGGCAGCGTTGGCAGTGGAGGCAGTGTACACAGTGGGGCAGCGTTGGCAGTGGAGGCAGTGTACATGGTGGGGTCTGCATACACCAAGGAAGCCACATACACAAGTGGCTGTACACAGATAGGGGCTGTACACAGTGCGAGCTGTGCACAGAGTGAGAGTCACGTACACGGTGGACGGTTCCTGTATAAAACCAATAAACAACACAGCTACAGTTGTCAGGGAGCAGGAATCAGCAGTAACAGGTGCGGCGCCACTTCTGTGAGCTGCTGTCATGGTGGCGCTGGGCACCGGTTCACAGCCTGACAGCATCAAGACACGCTCCAATTATCACAGCCTGGCAGAATGGGAATGGGAGCGGCAGAGAGACAGAGACAGAGAGAGTCAACGAGGGGCAGCAAGCGAGGGAGGTGGAAAGGGAATGGTGAGAGAGAGGGAGTGACTTAGAGAGATGGGGAAAGGTGGTGTGAGTACGATGGTGAGCAAAAGATGGCAATGTGGGGGAGAGAGAAAGAAATAGCAAGAGGAAGTGAGATGGAAAGTGAGAGAGGAGAACGATGGAAAATGAATCAGGCACATGTGAGAGAAACGCAGACTAAGAATGAGACGGAGGGAGAGATGGCACCAAGTGAGAGAGAGAGAGCAGGGGTCGTGAAAGTGTCACAGAGTTAGAACGAGGCAAAGGAAGGTGAGAGATGGGGAGAGAGAGTGGAGATAGAGTGGGAGAGAGAGAGAGAGCGAAGATAGAGAGACCGGAGGAATAAGAGACAGAGAATGGGAAGCAGCTCGGCAGAGATGAGAACGACAATCCCTCGCATTAATTTGCACAAATCTCACGCTGACTGTGACACACTGACATAAACACACACTGTATGTGCGGTTGTTTTGTTGTAGATGGGAGTACACGGAGTAGTCCAGATGGGAGTACACGGAGCAGTCTAGACAGACGGGAGTTCACAGAGCAGTCTAGACAGATGGGAGTACACGAGTAGTCTAGACAGACGGGAGTACACGAGTAGTCTAGACAGATGGGAGTACACAGAGTAGTCTAGACAGACGGGAGTACACAGAGTAGTCTAGACAGACGGGAGTACACGGAGTAGTCTAGACAGACGGGAGTACACAGAGCAGTCTAGACAGTACACGGAGTAGTACACGGAGCAGTCCAGAGCAGTACACGGAGTAGTCTAGATAGACGGGAGTACACGGAGTAGTCTAGACAGACGGGAGTACACAGAGCAGTCTAGACAGACGGGAGTACACGGAGTAGTCACCCCAGTGGCGAGGGGCAGGGCGTAGTCGCATCTACTGGAATCTCTGCTCCTGTTCCATGCTAAGGATTGCGGGTTGAGAGACTGGGGCTGTTTCTGTAGAGTGGAGGAGGATGTAAATAACCCCAATATTGGCACAACAAAGAAAGGAGAAAATAACCGGGAGTGAGAGAGCAGAAAGGCCAACGTCAGTGTACCTGTGAAAAAACTCTGGAAAACCAGATGCATTATGGGACTATTGGAAAGCATCGAAACAAGGAACTCCAGCACTTTGTGTCTTTAATTCTTGGTTCCTGGTCCTCCAAAATATTCCAAATGGAATTTAAACTGGAGGTGGTGGAGTATGGACTTAACATTGTAGACTGTGTATGATCCTATGTGACAGTGTGTGGTCCCGTGTTTAGTGTGTGGCCCCGTGATGGTGTGTGGTCCCGTGTTTAGTGTGTGGTCCCGTGTTTAGTGTGGTCCGTGTTTAGTGTGTGGTCCCGTGATTGTGTGTGGTCCCGTGATGGGTGTGTGGCCCCGTGATGGTGTGTGGTCCCGTGATTGTGTGTGGTCCCGTGTTTAGTGTGTGGTCCCGTGATGGTGCGTGGCCCCGTGATGGTGTGTGGTCCCGTGATTGTGTGTGACCCCGTGTTTAGTGTGTGGTCCTGTGTGGTCCCGTGTTTAGTGTGTGGTCCCGTGTTTAGTGTGTGACCCCGTGTTTAGTGTGTGGTCCCATGATCGTGTGTGGTCCCGTGTTTAGTGTGTGACCCCGTGTTTAGTGTGTGGTCCCGTGTTTAGTGTGTGGTCCTGTGATCCCCTATGGTAGTGTGTCGCCTGTGCTGAGTTGTCGATGTTCTGCCGCCTCCATCATTATAAAAGTTGGGAGGTGATGTTGCAGTTGTATAAGACAACGATGGCACGGTGGCACAGTAGTAGTTGCTGCTTCAGCGCCGGAGATCCGGGTTTGATCCTGATTACGGATGCTGTCTGCACGGAGTTTGTATGTTCCCCCAGTGACCTGCATGGGTTTTCTCCGTGTGCTGCGGTTTCCTCCCACATTTTAATTGTCTTCAGTAAAATTGCCCCTAGTGTGTGTAGGATGGTGTTAATGTGCAAGGATTGCTGGTCGGTGCGGATTCGGTGGGCCAAACGGCCAGTTTCCACACTGTATCTCTAAACTAAACTAAAAGACGTTGGTGAGGCCACAGTATTGTGTTTAGTGTTGGGCTATAGGAAAGATGTTGTCAAGTTGGAAAGGGTACAGAAAATTACGAGGATGTTAACATATAGGAAGTTGAGCAGACTAGGACTTTATTCCTTGGAGCGCAGGAGGATGAGCAGGATTCTGTTATTGGCCCCTCTACCTTTCACTGTGTCGGTTCTGCCCATGTTAGTGCTCCCAAAATGCAACATCTCTCATCTACATACTAAAACTCTCGTTTGTTTGTTTGTTCCTGAACTACACCCAAATCGGTACACAATTTTAGGCCCACCTTATTCACCTTGGTGCTAATGGAAGGTTTCATTGAAATCGGTGTTATATTTTGAAAGTTATTCACATTATAAAGTTTAAATCTATCTCCTAAGGAGGGGAGAGGGAGACAGGGGGGCGGAGGGAGGGGGAGGGAGGATAAGGGGGGTGGAGTGGGGGAGGGGAAGGGGAGAGGAAGGTGGGAGAGGAAGGGAGAGAGGGGGGGAGAGGGGGCGAGGAGGGGTAGGGGGCGGGGAGGGGGAGGTGCTGCACCAATGCAGGAGAGGTTTCGACCCAACTAGTCCACGGTCTCGTTTGTATTAAATTCCATCAACCATTCCTCAGCCTACCCGGCCAATCGATCAATATCCTGCTGCATCTTTTGACAACCATCTTCCCTGTCTACAATACCACCCACAGTTGGAGCATAGGAGGACATGAGGTGATCTTATAGAGGTGCAAAATTAAGAGGAATAGATCGGGTAGTCTTTTGTTCACATTAACAACCAGAGGACACGGGTTTAAGGTGAGAGAGAAAGAATTAAAAGGAATCTGAGGGGTAACTTTTACCCGCAAGTGGTAGTGGGTGTATGGATGGAGGTGCAAGAGAAGGTAGTTGAGGCATTTAAGAAACATTTAGACAGGTTTAGGGGGATGTGGACCAAACGCAAGCCATTCCCCCACCCTCCGGACTCGCGGCTCTAACAGGCCTCTCTTGTTCCAGGGCGGGTTCGCTGTGAACGGATCTGAGGGGTTTCAGCAACGGTTACCGCTCCTTTAAGATGACACGGACAGACCCTCCGGATATACTGGTATCTACCGTGTACCGAGAGATCAGAGTCAGCCCGATGCCAGGCGAGCCCAAGACGTACCGAGCGCAGCCGGGGTCCGGGCGGCGGGACGTGGGAAAGCGCCACTGCCGGAGCTTCGACTGGGTGCAGTCGCCAGAGAGCCAGAGACCCGCGGGCGGTGGGGCGGAGCGGGACGTGGGCAGCCCCGAGCTGGCCTGGGATTCACTGGGGCGTCAGGTCCATGTGCGCCCGGCCGCCCCCGACCTGGTGTCCAGTCGCCTGGGTCCCGCAGCCGCCGAGCCCCGCGACGCCGCCCGGCCGGAGGGAAGGAAGAGGGGCCGCTCCAAGAGCGCGCCGCGGGTGAAGACGACGTACCGGCCGGTGCCGGTGGAGCTGGGCTCGCCTGAGCCGGAGCGCAGAGGGCGGGAGGCGGTGCGGAGGGTGGACGGGTCGCCCCGGCGGCTCCAGAGCCGCGGCCGCTTGGACGAGGTGCACCCGATCAAACTGCAGCCGCAGCGGCCCGACGCCGGCTACTACTCGCACCCGCCGCCCCTGTCGGTCAGCGACCATGTGGAGCCGTGCACCGAGGCTCCGGGGCCCCGAGCCGCCGTCTCCGCCGGGGTCCACGTCCGCTACCGGGTGGACATGCGGCCGCCGGACGAAGCTGGGCCCGGACCCCGGCGTGTGGTCCTGGGCCCCGCTGAGCCGGGCCGTTGCCTGACGGTGCCCAGCAGCCGGCGGCCCCACCGCACCCGCTCCCCCGGCCTGTCGCAGGCGGGCGATTACTGGACCCTCGCCACCCACGGCTGCTCCCCACAGATGTGCCGGGGCCGGGCCTTCGCGCAGACGCTGCCGGGGCCCGAGGCCCGGAGCCACTCGCGGGCCCTGGGTGACTCCAGCCCCTGGCGCCGGGCCCACGCCTCGCCCGTGAACTACCGTGACTGCTGGGGCCCGCAACCCCCGTCCTGGGCCCCGCTCTCCCCACAGGGGTCTCTGGCCGCCGCCCACCGCCATCACTCCCGGTCCTGGGACGACATCTTGTCCCCAGGCCGCCAGCCTGAGCGCGGCCCCTCGTGTCGCAGCTACGAGACGTTGCCGCTGTTGGAGCGGAGCCGCCGCCAACCTACCGTCGTCAACCTGTCGCGGTCTCCACAACGTTACGCCGCTCTGTCGTTGTCTGAGGGATCGTTGCTGGAGCGGCTCCAGGGGGAGGGAGGCTCTGGGCCCGGCCGCTCCTGGTACCTGACACCTGAGATCACCATCACTGACAACGACCTTCGGGCCGGGGGCGAGGGGGCAGCGGCGGTGCGGGCCGGAGGGCGACAACCGGCGGACGGAGCCAACGGCCTGAGCGCCTCGTTCAATGACCTGTTGTCGTGTCAGGGCGAAGCGGGCGGCGGCCCCGGGAGCGGAGCCGGTAAACAGCAGCTGGACGATGTATTGGCCGACCTGGTGATCGATACTTGCAAGACCCCGGCTCCACGAGGCGCCGCCACCGGCCCCGAACCCGCTCACAGCCTCCTGGAGCAGCTCCGCAAACTGATCGGCGGCGACGACCTGACGGGGGAACTGCTGGGCCCAGAGGCCGAGCCCCGCCTGCCGGCCAATCGGCCCCTCAGCCCCACCTACCCCAGCCCATGCGGCGCGTCGCCGCCGGAACGATGCTCGGACGAGCTGGACACTCTGATGTGTTCGAACCCGCGCTGCGGCCTCGCCGAGAGCCTGTTCCACGCCCGCCTCTACTTCAAGTCCTGCCACAGCTGCTTCACCTATTACTGCAGCCGCGGCTGTCGGAAGGACGACTGGGAGGCGCACAAGGAGGCCTGTGTGTACGGCCGGGTGGCGAGCGCCTGTAAGCGGCTTCTCCGCTGCTGTAGAGAGGACCCAGCGTCGCACCGCGCCTTCTCTCGCATCGCCCGCATGGGTTACTTGTCCCGCGGCCGCGGGGTGCTGTTCCTCGGCTTCCCCAACCCCGGCGCGGCCGACAGCTTCGTGCAGCGAGGCCTAGCGGGCCTAGCCCTTGCCCCGACCTACCTGTCGCTGCGGGAGCTACAGGGCTACGCGCCTCACCTGGGCCGCTACCTGGCTGAGGTGAGAGACGCCGGCGCCGCCTACAACCCGGACGAGTGTTTCTTGCTCAACGTGTCGGTGGCGCTGGGACAGAAGGCGCCGGAACAGCCGGAGCCGCGGCTCCAAACCCCAACCGTGCGCCGCTTCGCCAAGATCGCCCTGGCGTCGGGCAGCCCCGACGGGAAAGTACCGGCGCCGCGGGACGATGAGATGGAGACGCTGATTCTGACGCCGCCGCCGGGCACGGCCGACATGGGGCAGGCGGGGGAGGAGGGCCGAAAGGCCAGGGAGGTTTGTTTCATCAACGTGCAGAGGGAGCTGCGCCTCCGCGGCGTCTTCCTGCGCCACGAATACCCGCGCGTTTACCACGACCTCTGCCGCTTCGTGGAGAACAACGAGCGCTTCACGCCCACCACCATCTATCCCGTGGACAAGCGCTCCGGCCGCCAGTTCATGTGCATGATCATGGCCGCCTCTGAGCCGCTCACACTCGACTGGGTCCGCGGTCCCAACGTGCTGGACGACATGATGTGACCGCCCCTCCCCTCCCCTTCCCTCGCCTACTCTCCCGCCCCACCACCGACTCTCCCCTCCACGCCCCACTCTCCCCCACCCCCACTCTCCCCCTCCCCTCACTCCCCCACCCCCACTCCCCCCACCATCACTCCCCCACCCCACTCCCCCCCAATCCTCCCCCTCCCCTCCCCATTCTCCACTCTTCCCCACTCCACCCACCCCACTCCTCCCCCCCCCGACTTCTCCACTCTCCCCCTTCCTCCCCCTCCCACTCCTCCGACTCCCCCTTCCCCTTACTCCTCTCCCCCACTACCCTCCTCCCCTCCACCCCCACCCCTCTCTCTTCCCCTCGCCCCCCATCTCTTCCCCCCCTCCCCTCCGGCGGCCGGTGTTTTCAAGTGTCTTTAATATCTTTGTAGACCAGGTAGTTTATGCCCATCCAAGCTGAGGCTTTGGGAGGGCGGTCTGATCGACGCGCGGGAATTGGGAGGGGGGGAAAGGGGTGTTGGGGCGTTGCAATAAATCCCCTCCCCACAGAGTCTGCACATGGGGATCTGGGGTCATGGGGGGGGGGGTGGAGGGGCAGTCCCGACCCGTCCTGTTCTCACACTGACCCCTGTGGAGCCCGCTCAGGATTGACTGGGGAATTACTGGGTGGGGGCAACATCCATTTCCCTCTCACCCTCTGCAAACTTCCCTGAATGTTCAACACGGGAGCTGCTCTAGTTGTGAGGGGGGAGGGTCAGACAGGAGGGGGCGAGTAGTGAAGGGAAATTAGGGGGGTATGTGAGGGGAAGTTTAGGGATGGGGCCAGGGACCTGGAGAGGGGATTGGGGAAAGAAGAGTGGTGTTGGGAGCAGAAGAGAGCGAGTGAGGGGAGGGGGGGGCAAGGGAGGTGAGACTACAGCCAGGGAGGGAGGAGATGGGGAGGGAGGGAGGAGATGGGGAGGGTGGGGGAATGTATTCTAGGTTAGGGCTTCAATGGGAGGGGTTGGGGTTGCTTGATGTGACAATGCCTCAGGAATGTATCACGTGAAGAGATGCTGACCTTTAACCCTCTGGGGCAGTGGGTCACGCACTGACCTTTACCCTCTGGGGCAGTGGGTCATGCACTGACCTTTCACCCTCTGGGGCAGTGGGTCATGCACTGATCTATTATTGTGCCCCCATACCCATTCCTGATTGACCCTGACCCCTCTCCTGACCCAGCGCTGGGCATCACCAGTGCTGGATGTGCGGACCTGTGAGTCCAGCAGCTCCTCCGTGAGGCAGAGTGGTGGATCTGAATTTGCCGACGTTGCTTTTAGTCATTAAAGCCAGTGCTCTTGTTCAGTCCCCCACACCCCGTCTGTGTCTGGTACAGTGGACAAACGTTAGCTCATGTTCACGGGGAAATGTTGATCAAAGAACCAAATTGTAAACTAGAATGTCACCCACACCTGGATGATCGCAAGTGTTGAACATCAGGGATGGAGGAGTGTCTTAGAGAAATAGTATGACAGAGAAAACAGATCATTTATTTTAGCAAAATTTAAAGCATTACAAAATTTAAGAAGATAAATATATAAAGAGTGATTTCCGTCAGTGATCTCTCCATGTCTGGCCGAGAAGGCCCATCTTCACCAACCAGACAAGCAGAACAATCACAGGCGAGGCTGTTTGAGACCATTTAAATAATGAGACTGGATAATATTTGTAAACAGTAAATAACCTGTTGCCCAGGAACAGTCATGGTGATAACATTGGATGAGCGTTTGTCAGCGCTGGGCCTGTACTGGGCCTGTACTCACTGGGCCTGTGCTCGCTGAGCCTGTACTCGCTGGGCCTGTGCTCGCTGGGCCTGTAGTGGACCTGTGCTCGCTGGGCCTGTGCTCGCTGGGCCTGTGCTCGCTGGGCCTGTACTCACTGGGCCTGTGCTCGCTGGGCCTGTACTGGACCTGTGCTGGACCTGTGTTCGCTGGGCCTGTACTGGGTCTGTACTCACTGGGCCTGTACTGGGCCTGTGCTCGCTGGGCCTGTGCTCACTGGGCCTGTACTGGGCCTGTGCTCGCTGGGCCTGTACTCACTGGGCCTGTACTCACTGGGCCTATGCTCACTGGGCTTGTGCTCACTGGGCCTGTGCTCGCTGGGCCTGTACTGGGCCTGTACTCGCTGGGCCTTTACTCACCGGGCCTGTACTGGGCCTGTGCTCGCTGGGCCTGTACTCACTGAGCCTGTGCTCGCTGGGCCTGTACTCATGGGGCCTGTACTCACCGGGCCTGCACTCGCTGGAGTTTAGAAGAATGAGGGGGGACCTCTTTGAAACATACAGAATAGTGAGCGGCCTGGATAGAGTGGATGTGGAGAGGATGTTTCCACTAGTGGGAGAGTCTAGGACCAGAGGACGCAGTCTCTGAATTAAAGGACATTCCTTTAGGAAGGAGATGAGGAGGAATTTCTTTAGCCAGAGGGTGGTGAATCTGTGGGATTCATTGCCACAGACGGCTGTGAGGGCTATCAGTGGATATTTGTAAGGCAGAGATAGATAGATTCTTGATTAGTACAGGTGTCATGGGGTTATAGGGAGAAGGCAGGAGAATGGGGTTGGGAGGGAGAGATAGATCAGCCATGATTGAATGGCTGAGTAGACCTGATGAGCCGAATGGCTTAATTCTGCTCCTATCACTTATCACCTTCTAACTTTAAAACCTGGTCTCTATATTGTCCAGTGTGCTGATGTTGCAAATCAGTGTCTTAAACCTAAATAACAAGGCGTCAGGTGGATATTGTGGGCGATTGCTTAGTGTTGGTGCAAAGGCAAATTTAAATGTTAGACAGTCGATAAGCAATGGCAATCATTCACAGGGATATCTGGATCTCATCGGTCAATTGTGCCGAGGAAACCTCCCTTTAGGCAGTGGGTGACCCTGGGCAGTGGTCAGTGTGTGACCCTGGGCAATGGTCAGTGTGTGACCATGGGCAGTGGTCAGTGTGTGACCCTGGGCAGTGGCCAGTGGGTGACCCTGGGCAATGGTCAGTGTGTGACCCTGGGCAATGGTCAGTGTGTGACCATGGGCAGTGGTCAGTGTGTGACCCTGGGCAGTGGCCAGTGGGTGACCCTGACCAGTGGGCAGTGGGTGACCCAGTGGTCAGTGTGTGACCATAGGAAGTGGGCAGCGGGTGACTCAGGGCACATTAAAACAGTTATAGATTTTTTAAGTGTTGCCAGTGAGTCAGGCGTGAAACAGCGTAGAAACATTTGTCACACAGTTGGATGTGTAGGAAGGATCTGATCGTGGATCCATTCAGTTCTTGCTGCTTGCTGCATGGCATGACTGCTGTAATGTGGCAGCAGAAAGTCTGGAACTGTGGGATGCTCGCCTCAGCTCTGTTGCAACACACCTGATGGGTGTTTGAAGCCATGAAAAGGGAGCACAGAGAGATGTGGGACGTGGGGAGGCAGTGTGAAGCTGATCACATTTAACAACATGTATGGACGTCAATATGCATGTGATAAATGTGCCTATGAAAGGTTGTTTCAGAAAATGAGGCCTTTGTCATAGGAAACGTGAACCAAGAGACGGGGTTGTGAAAAGATAGAGGCAGGCAGAATAACTAGCGCTACTCGTAGGTTAAAGTGGGTCTGCCAATGCTGTTCCTGCCTGGGAGTGTGTAGTGGGACAGTGTAGAAGGAGGTTCACTCTGTCTACCCAGTGCTGTCCCTGCCCTGGGAGTGTGTAGTGGGACAGTGTAGAGGGAGGTTCAATCTGTCTACCCAGTGCTGTTCCTGCCTGGGAGTGTGTGGTGGGACAGTGTAGAGGGAGGTTCACTCTGTGCCTAACCGGAATTATTTGAATGCACAGTCGAGACTTTAAACTAAATTTCCTGCATTACATTATTGTGCTTCACTGGCTGTGCCATATTTTAGATAATTTTAGATAATACATTAAGCCTGGACCATCCATGTTCCCATGAGCCTATTTGGAAGCAGGAATTGTAGCAAAGTATTTTAGCTAATGGAGAGAGGCTGCAGCATTGGGGGGTGGATGGGCTGTCACACGATTCACAAATGGCCAGTGAGCAGTTATAGCATCAATTAGGAAAGTTTCAGAACGTTGGACATTATGAGGGGAATTGAATACAGAGTAGGGAGCTTATAATGCTGTTGCAAAGGCCACTGGGAGTTCTGTGCACAGTATTGCTGTCTCTTTTTAAGGAACGGCATTAATGCTGTGGAAGCAGTTCAAGAAGAGTGGATACACGAGACTGCAGATGTTGGAGCCTTGAGCATTAAACAAACTGCTGGAGTAACTCAGCGGGTCAGGCAGCATCTGTGGAGGGAAGTAGACACACCTCGCTCTGGGTCGCAACCCTTCCTGACCTGGACCATCACCTGTTCAGTTCCTCCACAGATGCTGCCTGACCTGCTGAGTTACTCCAGCAGTTGTTTTTTTTACTAGACCAGTCTTGGGATGTTAACCAACCTCTGTCTGCACATGATCCACATCTCATATTCTGAGGAAAGGTTGGACCCACTGGGGTTCACGAGAGTGAGAGGGGCATTGGCAGGGTGGGTGTGTGTCCTCTAGGGGGGAAAGATACCTGGAGTAGAAAGGAATCAACGGTGAGATTACAACTCTGCCACAATCGTATTAACTGGTGGAGCAGCATCAGGGGACGGAAGGCCCCCATTTACTCCAATTTCATAATTTGAAAAAGAGCAAGAAAATTCCCGTAGGACACAAAGTGCTGTTGTAACTCAGCTGGTCAGGTTAGGACCAAAAACGTCAGCAATCCATGTTCTCCAGAGATGCTGCCTGACCCGCTGAGTTACTCCAGCACTCTGTGAAACGTCACCTGTCCACGTTCTCTATTAAACTGTAAGATGCTTCTATCTCAGAGGGCTTTGGTTGGATGGAGGGGCTTTGGAAACTCCTGTGAACCTGAAAGGGGTTATGGAAATTCTGGGAGATTTGCTCTATTTACCCCTGGGAGTGTGTGATGGGATAGTGTCGAGGGAGTGTCACTCTGACTAACCCATGGTGGCTGCGGTGGGGAGTGGTGACCCTGAAAGTAAGGCTCCGCAATAATCTACAACAGTCAGTGGTCTGATGTAAAACTCAGCCCGTTGCCCCTCTGCACCCCACTCCCTATGTCTTTCCACCTCTCTCCCTGTCCCTACATCCTCCCTATCACTTTCCTCCATCTCCTTCCCAGCTTCCTATTTCCAGCTCTCAATATCTTTCACCCTCCATATCTCCCAATTCTTTCCAGTCCCCGTCCCCCCCCCCCCCCCCCCAGCGCTCCTTTCTCCTCCCCTCACTCCCCTCCCTTCACTCCCCTCCCCTCACTCTCCTCCCCTCCCCCCGCTCACTCCGCTCCCAGGACCCAGACGGCTTCTCCTCCCGTCCCATAGGATCTTCGATCTCTGTTTTTAACTTCGTGATCTTCCGCTTCAGTTGTTTCTGGGCTGTTCTCGTGATGTTGTGTCAGATGATCGGTATAAATGACTGCAAATGTTGCCTCTTGGGATGTACTGAATGTATCGCAGACCTGGGGGAATGTTCCAAACTGACCAGAATCTCAGCTGGAGCTGTGTCTAAACGACCTTTGTTTCTGTTAAGGTCATGTTCCAGTCCTAGATTAGAGACGTAAAATCTACCAGGGTCCATGGCCACTGGAATCAGCCAGTTATTGTGCTGTAGTCAGCAAAGAACGTTCTGGTGAAATCCGCCTGTGATCATGAATGTAACACGAGCAGCTCCCGGGTTGAAGTGGAGTGGGTCTCGACCCGAAACGTCACCCATTCCCTCTCTCCTAGATGCTGCCTGACCTGCTGAGTTACTCCAGCATTTTGTGATGAAGTGATTGCCCTGGGCTGGCTGGTCTGGATCTGCTCCGGTTTTGTCCCGGCCCGGCCCTGATTCTGGTCCTGATTCCGTTCCAGGTCTGATCGTGGGCGTTTCTTGTCTTTTGCTCGTCATAACTTTCAGGATCACTGTAGTTTGTGAATATTGTGAGAGCAGAGATTAAAATAAACGACACTTTTGATTGTTGGACCTGTCAGGCTGCCTGTGTGGAGCGTGCACACGCATGTGTGCGCGTGTAAGTGTGCACACTCGTGTGTAAGTACATGTACATAGTGTAAGTGTGCGAGGACACTGTGCCCAGGGGGCTGGCTCTGTGACAGCAGGAGGCCCAGCACTGACAGGGGAGAGTGGGGGAGGCCTGAGGGTGGGGGAGGGGTGGGGATGAGGGTTGGGGGAGGGCTGAGGGTGGGGGAGGGTTGGGGTGGGGAGGGCTGCGGGTGAGAGTGGGGGAGGGCTGAGGGGGAGGGATAGGGGAGGGTTGGGGGTGGGGGAGGGGAATGCAGGAATTATTTGTACTTAGAGGAGTCACTATTCATATGACTAGCACAGTACGAATATTGATTTCACTAACTTGAAATAATCCCTGCATTCCCTCTCTCCATCCACCCCCCCGCGCTGCTCACACACCAGCTTTTTGTTCTCACCTAACCACAGCTTACATCGGCCCGCTTCCTTTATCATTGTTACTTGTTGCATATCTTTCATTCATTTATCTCTCTACATCATCATCTACATCTCTCGTTTCCCTTTCCCGTGACTTTCAGTCTGAAGAAGGGTCTCGACCCGAAATGTTACCCATTCCTTCTCTCTAGATAGGCTGACTGTCCGCTGAGTTACTCCAGGATTTTGTGTCTATGATCAATGTAAACCAGCATCTGTAGTTCCTTCCTCACACAATAACTTCTCCTCACTCAGCTGCCAGTCTGCAAATGTTGGCACACTCACACTCACACTCACACACACACACACACACACACACACACACACACTCACACACACTCGTACACACACTCACACACACACACACTCGTACACACACACACACTCACACACTCGTACACACACACTCTCATGCGCGCTCACACACACACACACACACACACTCACTCACACACACACACACACACACACTCTCACACACACACACTCACACACACTCACTCACACACACTCACTCACACACACACACACTCACTCTTTCTCCCCTCCTCACCTCCTCTCCCTCTAACACTCTCCATCTAATTTCTCGGTCTCCGGCCATCTCTCTTGTCTCATCTTGTTTCCATGTCTCTGCCTCCATTCTTGTTGGTGTCTTTTACTCACTGCCGTTTCCTGTCTGTATATTTGCCCACCCTGTTGCCAGCTCCATCAGGGTGGGCAAATATACCCACCCTGGGTCCCCACGTCCCCCTCTCCTCCCCTCTCCCCTTCCCCCTCTCCTCCCCTCCCCCTCTCCTCCCTCTCCCCCTCTCCACTTCCCCCTCCCCTCTCCCCCTCCCTCTTCCTCTCCCCCTCCCGCTTCCTCTCCCCCTTCCTCTCCCCTCCCCCTTCCCCTCCCCCTTCCTCTCCCCTGCCCTTCTCCCCTCCCCTTCTCCCTCTCCCCGTCTCCCTCTTCCTCTCTTTCAATCTATCTTGCTCTCTCTAAGTCTGCGCTTCATCCTTGTGTGCATCCATCTATGTCTCTGCCCTCTCTCTCATTCTCTCCTATGTATCTCTTTCTTTCTGACTCTCTATCTCTCCCCTTCCCCCTCTCTCTTTCTCCATTCTCTCCCCATATATTTCTCTGGTTATTTCTCCCTCCTCTTCCAGGGGCAGTAACAAGTCCATCTTCTGACCAACAGTGTGGCAATTGTGGTAATATCATTACATGGTGGAAACATACTTTGACAAAGTAATGTTGATCGTGAGAGGAACCACTTCAGGAACCACTGGATTTCCGCCCAGACAAGTGTAAGGTCATCCTTAGAGTATTGGATGAATGCAGGAAGAGTGCGTCTCCAGGGAGACTTGGTCCATCTCGATAGATCCTTAAAACATCATCAAATACCTGGCAGTGTGCCAACCGTTGCAGACTGGCAGCTAAGTGAGGAGAGGTTATTGTGTGGGGAAGGAACTGCAGATGCTGGTTTACATCGATCATAGACACAAAAATGCTGGAGTAACTCAGTGGACAGGCAGTATCTCTGGAGAGAAGGAATGGGTGACGTTTTGGGTTGAGACCCTTCAGACTGAAGAAGGGTGACATTTTGTGTCTATCTTCAAGGTTATTGTGTGGTGTGGTCAGGCACTGCCGTGTTAGTCCGGGACCTCTGTCAGGTGTTGCCCTGTCAACGTAACGGCTGGTGGGTGGATTCTAGGGAGATGAGGGAATGTGAGTGGTGGGTGTTGAACCCACTGCCCCAGAGAGTTGGTGGAGGCAGAACCCCCAGTCATGGGTAGTGGTGCCATGGGAGAGTAGTGGGCTGGACCAGTGGGGGGGGGGGGGCTGGTGGAGGCAGAACCCCCAGTCATGGCTAGTGGTTCCATGGGAGAGTAGTGGGCTGGACCAGTGGGGGGGGGGGGGGGGCTGGTGGAGGCAGAACCCCCAGTCATGGCTAGTGGTGCCATGGGAGAGTAGTGGGCTGGACCAGTGAGGGGGGGGGGCTGGTGGAGGCAGAACCCCCAGTCATGGGTAGTGGTGCCATGGGAGAGTAGTGGGCTGGACCAGTGGGGGGGGGGGGGGGGGCTGCCATTAGTCTGGGGAACTCGATGATGGGCCAAATGGTTCAATGACATGAGAAAAAGACAGGTACATGGATCAGGCACGATCTCATCCAACAGCAGGCAGCTCTGAGAATCTAAACAGCTCGTTCTCTCTCACTCTCCTCTCTTCATCTTTCTATCTCAATCTATCGCTCTTTCTGTGCACACATTCACATCACTCTCTCCATCTCTTTGTTCATTCGTTCTCTTGCCCTGGAGAAGGCTGGTGTACACACAGGTCTGCACACAAAGGATGCAGTAGGGAGATGCTGGGAGACGTGTTGGAACATAAGCAATGGAGTTAGATAGATTGCCAACACTCCATAGATTTATAACTATTAAAGAACTTAAAATACCTTTCTCCACCTAAGATGATAACAAACAAGTTAAAGAGCTCAGTCGCAAAATGCTGGAGTAACTCAGCGGTACAGGCAACATCTCTGGAGAGAGGGAATGGGTGACGTTTCGGGTCGAGACCCTTCTTCAGACTCAGTCCAGTCTGAAGAAGGGTCACGACCTGAAACATAACCAATTTGAGCCTGAAGAAGGGTCTCGACCCGAAACGTCACCTAATCCTTCTCTCCAGAGATGCTGCCTGTCCCGCTGAGTTACTCCAGCATTTTGTGTCTATCTTCGATTTAAACCAGCATCTGCAGTTCTTTCCTACACAAGTTAAAGAGCTTGTTCACCATTCATTTGTTATGAATCATAATTAGCTTTTGCAGATAATTAACCCATGAACAAGTTTAAACAGCTTTTTCCCCATCCTGCAGATTTGTAACTGATAAATGACAAATCCTTGGTCTCCCACAGACTTGCGATTAGTAAACAAGATACACAGCTTTCACCTAATCCATGGATACAATCTAAATATATTTCCCTCGTAGATTTATAACTCGCTAATAGACTTCACTTGTGGATTTATCAAAAGGAAACAAGATAAATTGCCTTCACCCGCCGTGCTGTAACTCTGTTTACAAGTTTGCAGGGCACAGCGCTGGAGTGGGAAACATCTCAAACAATGCATGAGTGTGGGAAGGAAGTAGGAAGCTTAGTAATATAGTGTGAAGACAACTTTTCCCTCAGTCAACAGGGCAAAGGAGCTAGTTGTGGACGAGGTGGTGTACACACCCCTGTCAGGTAACGGTACCAAAGTGGAAGTGGTCGAGAACATCAAGTTCCTTGGTGTAAGTATCAGTAACAATTCATTCGGGACCAACCAGCTTGAAGCTACAGCTACCAATGGCTCTATTTCCTCATAAGACTAAGGAAGTTTCGCATGTGTCAAACAATGCTTACCAACTTCATAAGTTCATGTCGTAGGAGCAGAATTAAGCTATTCAGCCCATTGAATCTACTCCGCCATTCAATCGTGGGTGATCCATCTTGCTCTCTCAACCCCATTCTCCTGCCTTCTCCCCGTGACTTTTGACACCTTTACTAATCAAGAATCTCAATCTCCGTGTGAAAACTTCCACAGATGTACTATAGAATGCATCCTATTACAATGCATCACAACTTAGAAACATAGAAAATAGGTGCAGGGGGAGGCAATTTGGCCCTTCGAGCCAGCACCGCCATTTATTTTCAAATGTTCCGTGATCACTTTCCAATGTTCTATAGATTCAGGATCAGTTCCTGTGGATTGGAGGGTAGCTAATGTTATCCCACTTTTTAAGAAAGGAGGGAGAGAGAAAACAGGAAATTATAGACCAGTTAGTCTGACATCAGTGGTGGGGAAGATGCTAGAGTCAATTATAAAAGACAAAATTGCGGAGCATTTGGATAGCAGTAACAGGATTGTTCCGAGTCAGCATGGATTTACGAAGGGGAAATCATGCTTGACTAATCTTCTGGAATTTTTTGAGAAAGTTACTAGGAAAATGGACAGGGGAGAGCCGGTGGATGTGGTGTGCCTTGACTTTCAGAAAGCCATCGACAAGGTCCCACATAGGAGATTAGTGTGCAATCATGGTATTGGGGGTAGGGTGCTGACATGGATAGAAAATTGGTTGGCAGACAGAAGGCAAACAGTGGGGATAAATGGGTCCCTTTCAGAATGGCAGGCAGTGACTAGTGGGGTACCGCAAGGCTTGGTGCTGGGACCGCAGCTATTTACAAAATACATCAATGACTTGGATGAAGGGATTAAAAGTAACATTAGCAAATTTGCAAATGACACAAAACTGGGTGGCAGTGTCAACTGTGAGGAAGATGCTATGAGGTTGCAGGGTAACTTGGACAGGCTGTGTGAGTGGGCGGATGCATGGCAGATGCAGTTTAATGTGGATAAGTGTGAGGTTATCCACTTTGGTGGTAAGAATACGAAGGCAGATTATTATCTGAATGGTGTCAAGTTAGGAAAAGGGGACGTACAACGAGATCTGGGTGTCCTAGTGCATCAGTCACTGAAAGGAAGCATGCAGGTACAGCAGGCAGTGAAGAAACTCAATGGAATGTTGGCCTTCATAACAAGAGGAGTTGAGTATAGGAGCAAAGAGGTCCTTCTACAGTTGTACAGGGCCCTAGTGAGACCGCACCTGGAGTACTGTGTGCAGTTTTGGTCTCCAAATTTGAGGAAGGACATTCTTGCTATTGAGGGCGTGCAGCGTAGGTTCACTAGGTTAATTCCCGGAATGGCGGGACTGTCGTATGTTGAAAGACTGGAGCGACTAGGCTTGTATACACTGGAATTTAGAAGGATGAGAGGGGATCTTATTAAAACATATAAGATTATTAAGGGGTTAGACACGTTAGAGGCAGGAAACATGTTCCCAATGTTGGGGGAGTCCAGAATCAGGGGCCACAGTTTAAGAATAAGGGGTAGGCCATTTAGAACAGAGATGAGGAAAAACTTTTTCAGTCAGAGAGTTGTAAATCTGTGGCATTCTCTGTCTCAGAAGGCAATGGAAGTCAGTTCTCTGAATGCTTTCAAGAGAGAGCTAGATAGAGCTCTTAAGGATAGCGGAGTCAGGGGGTATGGGGAGAAGGCAGGAACGGGGAACTGATTGAGAATGATCAGCCATGATCACATTGAATGGTGGTGCTGGCTCGAAGGGCCGAATGGCCTACTCCAGCACCTATTGTCTATGGTCTATTGTCATTGTGATCATGGCTGATCATCCACAATCAATAACCTGTGCCTGCCTTTTCCCCATATCCCTTGATTCCACTCGCCCCTAGATTTGGCCTCAGCTCTGCCCACGAACGAGTTGTGGAAGGAGCCCAGTCCATCACACAAACTATCTTTCCCCTGATTGACTCCATCTACACTTCATGCTGCCTCGAGAAAGCAGCCAATATAATAAATCAAGGACCTTTTTCAACCCAGCCATTCCTTCTTCTCCCATCGGGCAGAAGATGTAAAAGCTTGCTGACATTTACCACCAGGCTCAGCAACTACTTCGTCCCATCTGTCCTCAGACTGCTGAACGGTCCTCCCATAGCTAGTGTAGTCTCATCTCCCAATCTTCTTCACTGCAAGCCTTGCATTTCTTAATCTGGGTTTCTCTGTGGCTGTAATACTATATTCTGCTCTCTGGTATTTTTCTATTTGCATTAACTGCTGTACTCGTGTATGGCTTGTTGTGCTCCTGTGTTTAGTTTGTTGTCACATGTACTGAGGTACAGTGAAAAGCTCTTGTTGCGTGCTAACCAGTGTAGTATGATTCATATAGTCAATAGACTATAAGGGATAGCACATAGACAAAGATTTCATGACAAATCCGCGCACGTGACAATACACCAATAGAGAAAATATTCACATTGGTGCCCCTGAGAACTACTGGAACAACTCCCGAACGTTATAGACCATAGACAATAGGTGCAGGAGTAGGCCATTTGGCCCTTCGAGCCAGCACCACCATTCAATGTGATCGTTGGCAAATGATGGCAGCGCACTGGGCCCTCACTAACCTCATCTCCACTTCACCAAGTCTGAGATGTGGACCACACCCAGTCAATGGAACAGCATCCAGCTCTGTCTCTGCAGGAGGTTCTCAGGGAGACACGGGAAACAATTCAGTCTGTTGAAGAAGAGCGATGTTTACATTGATTCCTGGGTAGCTCTAGCCCACGGCTTGTCAAGATGAAGCTTTAGGGTTGGGTTAGTGAGTCTTTGGGAGAGAGCTCCTACAGTACATGGACGTGTCCGCCGGTAGTAAGGAGGTGAGGAGATCCAGCCCCACCTACTCCGCCTCTTCCCCTCCTTCCCCAACTCCCACACCTCTCTCCCTCTTCCAACCCAACCCCCTCCCTCCCTCCCCCAAACACCTCTCACGCATCAACAAATAGGTTGCAGACACAAGCAACCGCAGATGCTGGTTTACAACAACACGACACGTGGCTCTGGAGTAACTCAGCAAATAGATTTTCCCTGAAGGTTTGCAACTAGTAAACAAGATTACAAATGTTTTTGTAAAACTCAGCTTGTCCTGGGTCACTTGCAGCTGGATTAATGTTTCCCAGAGATGCTGCCTGACCCGCTGAGTTACTCCAGCACTCTGTGAAACGTTACCTATCCATGTTCTCCACAGATGCTGCCTGACCCGCTGAGTTACTCCAGCACTCTGTGTCTATCTTTGCGCCATCTCAAGGTCTGCTTCCTCTTCCAGGTACAAACACCCACTCCGCGCCCTTCTGGCTCCACCTGCCACCCTCCCCCTCTCTCTCCCCTTTACCCCTCTCCCCACCCCACCCCCGTCCCCCCGCTCTCTCCCCTTTCCCCCTCTCTCTCCCCTTTCCTCCTCTCCCCACCCCACCCCCGTCCCCCTCTCTCTCCCCTTTCCCCCTCTCCCCACCCCCATCTCTCTCCCCCCCCCCTTTCCACGCTGTATCTATAAACTGCAAATTAGTGAAGCCTGTTTTGCTCCGTGTGTGCCACCAATGTCCAGGAGAGGCAACCCCTCCCTTGGCTCTGGCCCCTTCCATTGGGTTGCTGCTGATTCCAGGTCAACCTCATGCCTGAGGTGCGTACTCGGGGCAAGTTAGGTATAGGAGGGGTGGGGGGGGGGGGGGGGCTCACCCATGGGATGGGGATTGGGGAGGTGTAGGTAGGTTGGGTAGACAGGTGGGATGATAGGTAAGGCTGCAGGGCATTAATGGATTGGTGAGGGGTGATGGGTGGGGAGATGGGTGGGGTAGATGGGATTGGGAGATGGGTGGGAGGTGGGATTGGGTGATAGGTGGGAAGATGGGATTGGGTGATGGGTGGGGTGGGGATGATAGACTGGTAGGTATTGGATAGATGGATGGGGCAGATTGATTGGTGGGATGGAAGCTGGATGGTCTGGTGGAGAGAGGGTGAGTGCAGGGGAACAAGGGAAGGGTAGATGGGTGCAGTGTTGATGTGTAAGGTGATGGAATTGGAATGGATGAGTGGGGATGGGGATAGGCAGTGGTGGAAGGTGAGGAATGGGGAGGGGGTGGTGATGGGACAAGGCAGGTTGGAGGTGAAAGGTACAGGGAGCGCGGGCACGGGGAGCGCGGGCACCTTTGGGTGGGGAGCACCTTTGGGTGGGGAGCACCTTTGGGTGGGGGCTGAGCAGGGTGCGGGTTAATGAGGTCGGGTGGTCGGGAGAGTTGGCATGAAATGACCGGGGACGCGCCACGTCTCGGAAACGCGCACGTTGGACTGGGGCTGACGGGACCGCGCTCGCTGACGCAGGCCCGGGCGCGCGCACGCTGGCGCAGGGCCGGGAGCGCGCACGCTGACGCTGGACTGGGAGCGCGCACGCTAAAGCAGGCCCGGGAGCGCGCACGCCGGAGACAAGATGGCGGCGGCGCTGGCGCGAGTTCCCGCGGTTGTGATCGACCCGAGCGGCGTCTTCAAATACGTGCTGATCCGGGTCGGGCAGGATGGCGGCTCCGAGAGGGACGTGGTGCGGGGGTGGGCGGCCGCCGAGTACCACGGTAACCGGGGATGGAGGGAAGGGGGGCGGTGAGGGAGAGGGGAGAGAAGGGAAGAGGGGAGGGGAGGGGAGGGGAGGGGAGGGGAGGGAGGGGGGGAGGGAGGGGGGGGGGGGGAGGGAGGAGGGGGAGGGAGGGGGGAGGGAGGAGGGGGAGGGAGGGGGGAGGGAGGAGGGGGAGGGAGGGGGGAGGGAGGAGGGAGGGGGGAGGGAGGGGGGAGGGAGGAGGGGGAGGGAGGGGGGAGGGAGGAGGGGGAGGGAGGGGGAGGGGGAGGGAGGAGGGGGAGGGAGGAGGGGGGAGGGAGGGAGGAGGGAGGAGGGGGAGGGAGGAGGGGGAGGGGGAGGGAGGGAGGAGGGGGAGGGAGGGAGGAGGGGGAGGGAGGGAGGAGGGGGGAGGGAGGGAGGGAGGGGGAAGGAGGAGGGGGAGGGAGGGAGGGGGAGGGAGGGGGGAGGGAGGGAGGAGGGGGAGGGGGGGAGGAGGGGGAGGGAGGGGGGAGGTGAGGGAGAGGGGAGAGAAGGGAAGAGGGGAGGGGAGGGAAGAGGGGGAGGGAGGGAGGGGGAGGGAAGAGGGGGAGGGAAGAGGGGGGAGGGAGGGGGGAGGTGAGGGAGAGGGGAGAGAAGGGAAGAGGGGAGGGGAGGGAAGAGGGGGGGAGGGAGGGAGGGAGGGGAGGGAGGGAGGGGAGGGAGGGAGGGAGGGGAGGGTGGGGGAGGGGGGGTGAGGGAGAGGGGGGGGAGGTGTGGGGGAAGTGAGGGGATGGGGTGGGAGGAGGGATACAGAGAGTGGCCTTGCGATTAATATTGGGCATGTTCATTGTACACTGGTTGATCAGATGTCCTTATTGCTGAGTCAGTTGTGTTTCTTTCTGTCACAGCTGATATCTATGACCAGGTGTCGGCAGAGATTGAGCGGCAAGGTCTATACTGTGAGTGCCAGGGCGGGGGCCGTATCAGGCACGATAACCAAGAGAAGAAGATCCATGTGTACGGATACTCCATAGTGAGTGTGGGGTGACAGATTGCTCAGTCCGGTCAGGAGTGAGTGAGTGTGGGGGGACAGATTGCTCAGTCTGGTCAGGAGTGATGCTGTTGGTATTTAGCAGAATGAGGGGGGACCTCATTGTGTGGATGTGTCCACAAGTGGGAGAGCCTAGAACCAGTGGGAAGAGTCTCGGAATAAAAGGATGGGCCTTTGGAACAATGAGGAGAAATGTCATTGCCACAGATGGCTGTGGAGGCCAAATCATTGGGTAAGTCTAAAGCAGAGATTGATAGATTCTTGATAAGTGGGAGCATCAGAATGAACAGGAGCAGAATTAGGCCATTCAGCCCAACAAGTCTTCTCTGCCATTCAATCATGGCTGATCTATCTCTCCCTCCTAACCCCATTCTCCTGCCTTCTCCCCATAACCCCTGATACCTGCACTAATCAAGAATCTATATATCTCTGCCTTAAAAATATCCACTGACTTGGCCTCCACAGAATTCCACAGATTCACTTCCATCTGACTAAAGAAATTTCTCCTCATCTCCTTCTTAAAAGAACATGCTTTAATTCTAAGGCTATGACCTCTAGTCCTAGACTCTCCCACTAGTGGAAACATCCTCTCCACATCCACTCTATTCAAGCCTTTCACTAATCTGTATGCTTCCATGATGTCCCCCCTTATTCTTCTAAACTCCAGCGAGTATAGGCCCAGTGCCAACGAACGCTCATCATAGGTTAAACTACTCATTCCTCGGATCATTCTTGTGAACCTCTTCTGGACCCTCTCCAGAGCCAGCACATCTTTCCTCAGATATGGTGCCCAAAATTGCTGACAATATTCTAAATGCGGCCTTACCAGTGCCTTATAGAGCCTCAACGTTACATCCCTGTTTTTGTATACAAGCCCTCTTGAAATAAATGCTAGCATCGAGTTTGCTTCTTTACTACCGATTTGACTTGCAGATTAACTTTTTAGGAATCCTGCACCAGCACTCCCAAGTCCCTTTGCACCTCCGATTTCTGGATTCTCACCCCATTTAGAAAATAGTCTACGCCTTTATATCATATCATATCATATATATACAGCCGGAAACAGGCCTTTTTTCGGCCCACCAAGTCCATGCCGCCCAGCGATCCCCGTACATTAACACTATCCTACACCCACTAGGGACAATTTTTACATTTACCCAGCCAATTAACCTACATACCTGTACGTCTTTGGAGTGTGGGAGGAAACCGAAGATCTCGGAGAAAACCCACGCAGGTCACGGGGAGAACGTACAAACTCCTTACAGTGCAGCACCCGTAGTCAGGATCGAACCTGAGTCTCCGGCGCTGCATTCGCTGTAAAGCAGCAACTCTACCGCTGCGCTACCGTGCCGCCCTACCAATAAATGCATGACTCCACATTTGCTACACTATTCCATCTGCCACTTCTCTGCCCACTCTCTCAACCTGTCCAAGTCCTTCTGCAGAGTCCCTGCTGTCTCTACAATACCTGTCCCTCCACCTATCATCCGCGAACTTTGACACAAAACCTTCAATCCCCTCTTCCAAATCATTAATACGCAATATGAAGAGTAGCAGCCCCAGAACCGACCCCTGCAGAACCCCAAAGGTTCCGGGGAGAAGGCAGGAGAATGGGGTTGAGAAGGAAAGATAGAGCAGCCACGATTGAATGGCGGAGTAGACTCAAAGGGCCAAATGGCCTAATTCTGCTCCAATCATGGACTTATTCTGGTGTAGGTTCACTAACCCTGAGACAGGAACTCTTCCTTGCAAGATTAACCTGTCAGCGCCTGCAATCTGCCCACTACAATCAGTCTGAAGAAGGGTCCCAACCTAAAACGCCACCTGTCTGTGATCTCCAGAAATGCTGCCAGTCCCGCTGAGTTACTCCAGCACTTTGTGTCTAACCTGTCAGCATCCCTGATTCGGTTCTGTCATCTTTTTCCTTTTCAACTGCGTGGTAAATTGGGCAGTATTGCGGTGCAAGTGGTGACACAGGTGGAGGGTAATAAGGAAGGGGTTTTGCTTGCTTGCCCCCACAGGCAGTAGTATTGAGTGTTAGAGTTGGGATATCATGTTTTAGCTAGAAAACATTGGCACAGTGTATATTGGACAGCTTCCTGCGTGGTTGCAATCAGCCCATTCTCTAGGCTGAGCATTAACCTTGCAATGACCTCCTCCATCTACCCTGCTAACTGCACAATCCTTCTGAGACCATGATATTACTGTTCTCACTTCATTGCAACTTGCATCAGGAAATAAAGCTCGATTCTGATAGGATTAAGTAATTGAACGGGAGAAATAGGATGAGAAGTTGTTAACGTCACGAAGCCTGCTGGACTAATCTAGGCCATGTATTAATCGGCTTCAGCTCCATTTATCTGCCCTTTTTACTCATAAGCAATCATCCGTTTACAAGGAATGCCCCTCCAGCGTTTCCTGTCGAAGAGAATGGGAAAGATCCGTAAAAGAAGAAATTCCTCCTTGAGACGCGTACTCTGACACCACGTCTCATTGTTGATTCCCCACTGGAGCAAATGTTTCGCATCTCTCCTGTCAAGCCCTCAGGATCCTACATTTTTAAGGTCAGAAGATCATCCTTTATTTTCCACTGGACTTTGGCAGACCTGTTTAACCTTTACCCCAAACACTCTTTTATCCCAGGAATTAACCTGGTGAATCTTTAAACTGCTTCCATGTAAACACATACCCCCTTAAATGTAGAGACCAAAGCTTCCCCTACAACTCCAGCTATACCTTCACCTGCACCCTTTGATTAGGTTTCCCTGTCCCCATCCCCTGTGTATTAAAGGCTATGCTTTCACCTGCCGTGCTCTCAACCAGTGGTTCCTGCATGCTAGTGTTCTGTCTTTAGTGACAGCCACATCCCTTTACATGTCAGTATTCTCAGAGTCATACAGCCAGGAAACAGGCCCTTTGGCCCATGTCGACCAAGGTGCCCCACCTGCCTGTGTTTGGTCCATATCCCTCTAAACCTTTCCATGTATCTTCTGTAGTCTGTCTCCGCTTTTAATTGGATGTTCTCTTCTTGCCAAAGTGGATAAGCTCATTTCCCCACATCAAACAGCATCTGGCATCTCTTTGCTCGCTTGCAGCCTGGTGCTGTAGGATATGGGCACTTGGCCAATTGCTGCCTTTACCCAAGTGACTGCATTTGTTTATTTCCCCACAGGGCTTTGGCCGGGCTAAGCATGAAACAACGACAGAAATCCTGAGGGCAAAGTACCCAGACTACGCGGTGACCTGGGCAGACGAGGACTACTGAGACGGGCAACGACACTCCACCTCTGGCAGGCACAGCTAGGCTACCCTAGCTGGGCCCGAGGCCCCCTGATGTAACGAATCATTTGTCCAGAGCTTTGTTGGAGCTGTGCTGCCCGTTCAACTGATCATGTCTGCTGTGATCTGTGTTAAACTATCATTGAGCCTTCATGGTGGGACAGATTTACTTTGTTATCAGCGATGAATTTCTGATGCTCACGCATCTTCATTTCCCCCCAACACAGCTCGCCATCTAGCTTGGAGTGTGTGCCGTACTCATTCATCAGCCCAACAGGTTGGAGTTTAACAATGTTCCTTGTATGTGAAAGATTTAATGGATGATAAAATTGAAGTGTTTTAGATGATTTAAAGGCTTAGGAGGGTAAATAGAAACCTTGTGGTGGCAGCGTCCAAATCAAGAGGGGATAACCGGAGGATTGGGGAAAATGTTGGGAAGCGCAAGGGAAAGATGAACTTTCTCCCCTGATGTTTGCTCACTTGAAATATTAAAACTAAATTTGTTCAACCCCTGGGTAAGTGCATTTGTTATAATCCAGGCAGAAACTAATTGAGGGTTCACACACCCAGATGAATGGCCGTCCTCTGTTTCATAACATCAAGAGGATTAGGAGCACAAGTATGCCGATTGGCTCTGCAAGCCTGATCCAATACTCAATGTGATCTTCGCCTCCTGTTCTTGTAATCCTTGATTTTCCAATAGTAGAAAGATCTGTCCACATCAGCCGTGGATATATTCAATAATTCAACCTTTACAGCTCTCTGCATGAGAGAATTATAATGATTCACAATGATCTGAATTGAGAAATTGCTCCTCCACCTAAAATGGCTGGAATGGTACCTCCTTTTTATAGATCGCTCTTGCTTTTATCAACTCTCGTGTTGTAGCCCAACCTGCTCAAACCTTCATCACCAGACGATCTTTCGGAAATCCATTTAATGAGACTGCTTTTCAATGCAGTACGTCCCACTATGTATAAGGAGACAAATGCCATGTGCTGTATTGCCCTTGTGGTCCCACCAAGACCACCCCTTCTTTCCCCATCCATCCACCAAATGCAAGGTCATGCAAGGACACCCAGATCTCTCAGAACATATATTCTGTTGTCTCCATTCAAATAAAATGGTAAACTTGCATTTCCCCACATTTTTCTCTCACAGTTCTCCCCAGCAGCATAGTTAATATAGATTCTAAATATTTGAGGCCCCAGTACTGACGTGGCAGTTTGATGCATTGATCCTGCTCTGTTTCCCGTTGGTTCACTAGTGCTTCACCCTTGGAGATTTATCACTGAGGCCAGGAGTTCTCACCGTGTCGTGTGTGATTCTCAAGTCTGCTCTTTTCCAGCCTGCTCATTACATGATCAAACTTGATCAAATATGATCTCCCTTGCATTGGAGCACTTGACTGCTTGATTCTATTGCTTTTCTAAATACCCTGCTTTTGTCTCCTTAAGATGCCAGCGTTTTATCCAAACTGATGTTGGGTTTACTACATTATTGCCTCCTCCTTCCTTGAACAGAGTGGTTGGGAGGCAGACAGGTGCAGATTTCCAATGCTCCCACCAGTCCACAATTCAAGACATTCTTGAAGAGCACAATCACTGTTCACTGTCTTTGCCACAACTGATTTTCTTTAGGTTTGGACCATCAGCATCTGCATCTGCATCTGCAGTCCCTTGTCTGGACCCCCCCCCCCCCCAGATTGGTCAGCTTCAAGTCTCATCTGTATACTTTTTCTCAAGTGATTGACTTTGTCTCCTGTTTTCCCCCAATGTTCTACTGTGGGCATGGTTCAGTGTGCAGATGCAAAACACATAAATCAAACAAAAGAATAATAATGCAAAACCAATGCCCCCAATTGTAGGTAGTTAGAGCTGATTTGGAGGTTCATGTAGAAGCTGATGGCTCTCGGGAAGAAGCTGCTCCTGAACCTGGACTTTACAGTTTTCAGGGTCCGATAACTTCTTCCTGAAAGCAGGAGCTGTATGGTATTGCATGGCATCAAAGGGCAGATACGAGCGTGGACAGCAGGTTCCCTGGCAGAAAGCAGTGGACTAGCGTGGGCAGCAGGTTGCCTGGATGCCAGAAAGCAGAGTGGCAATAAAGGGGGCTTTTTCTGCTTGGCTGCCAGTAACTAGTGGAGTTCCGCAAGGGTCACTGCTGGGGCCACTACCCTTCATGTTTTTTTAATGATTTGGACAAGGGGATTGAAGGCTTTGTGGCCAAGTTTGCAGATAATATGAAAATAGGTGGAGGGGCAGGTAGTGTAGAGAAACCAGGGACTCTGCAGAAGGACTTGGACAGGTTGGGAGAGTGGGCAGAGAAGTGGCAGATGGTATGTAGTGTAGCAATGAAGCCATGCATTGTGGTAGTAGGAATAAAGGTGTAGACTATTTTCTAAATGGGGAGATAATCCATAAATTGGAGGTGTAAAGAGACTTGGGAATGCTGGTGCAGGATTCCCAAAAAGTTAATCTGCAAGTGAAATCGGTAGTAATGAAGCAAACACATTGCCAGCATTTATTTCCAGAAGGCTAGAATACCAAAACTGATCAAATGGTGAATCCATAAGGCGCTGGTCGGGCCGCATTTCGAGTATTGTGAATAAATTTGGGCACCATATCTGAGGAAAGGTGTGCTGGCTCTGGAGAGGGTCCAGAGGAGGTTTACAAGAATGATCCCAGGAATGAGTGGGTTTACACATGATGAGTGCTTGATGGCACTGGGCCTGTCCTCATTGGAGTTTACAAAATAGTGAAAGGCCTGGATAGAGTGGATGTGGAGAGGATGTTTCCACCAGTGGGAGAGTCTAGGGCCAGAGGTCATAGCCTCAGAATTAAAGGACATTCCTTTAGGAAAGAGATGAGGAGGTATTTCTTTAGTCGTACATTAGGGTTAGGTGGTGAACCTGTGGAATTCTTTGCCGTAGAAGGCTGTGGAGGCCGTCCATGGTTATTTTTAAAGCAGAGATAGATAGATTCTTGATTAGTATGGGTGTCAGAGGTTATGGGGAGAAGACATGAGCCATTGGTTAGGAGGGAGAGATAGATCAGCCATGATTGAATGGCAGAGTAGACCTATGGCCTAATTCAGCTCCTATCACTTTTGACCTGAGTGAAATGAGCGTGTGGCCAGGGTGGTGTGGGTCTCTGATGATGCTAGCTGCCATTTTGAGGCAGCGACTCTTGTGAATCCTTTTGAATGCGGGGAGGTCAGTATCCATCTTCGACTGGGCAATGTTCACCACTTTTTGCAGTCGTCTTCGCTCCTCGGCGATCGTTGCTGAACCAGGCCGTAACGCAAACAGTCAATAAGCTCTCTACCCCCCTCCCATTTTTGTTTAGTCATCTTCTGCTGCGTTTTTAAACACTCCCAGACTTCTGGTCTTCACCTTTTCATTCAATTTGATATTGTCCTTAGCATTAGCAATGGAGGCATCATCTTTTTTGTTGAGTTTATTTCTCAATTGAATAGTCCTTGTTAAGAATTAAAACATCTCTGATGTCTGTCACTGTTTAGCCACCCAATTACCATATAAATCAACTCTGCCTTCATAACACAGTTGAAACCATTAATTTCAGACCTATGTTTTCGCATTCTGCCTGACCCGTTGACTTACTCCAGCACTTTGTGTCTCTTTTGGTATAAAATTCTATCGTGTTGCATTCACACACTCTGGGGCACCAATGAGATCAATAATTAATCCTGCATGCTCACCCATGACCAGAGGTTGAGTTGCCTGATCCCTGGTAGGTTCAACAATATATTGTGATAATAAGTTGTCCTAAATACACTCCACAAGTTGTCCTCAAGGCTCCATTTGCCAGTGTGATTTCTCTGATCAATATGAAATGTGAAATTGTTCATGATTATTCTTGCAAGTCTAGTTTTAGTTACTGTGTCCAATGATGTAGCCACAATTGTCAAAGGTCACTAGACCATGTCCATCACTGACTTGCTCCACTTAGTAATTCTTATCTTCGCCTAAAGTGAATCAAGATATCTTCTGACTGCTCTATCCCTGGCTGCTGCTACACCAGTTTGGCTCGGATATTAATCCAGAGATTATTACTTATAGAGTTTTAATTTGGACCCTAACTGTGCACATTCCTTCAGTAGACCCTCTTACTTGCTGTTGGTACCATTACACGTAATCAATTGGATCTTTGCCTTCCCACCAAGTCCCTCTCCAACATTGAGACTACTCTGCAATAATCGGAGGACAACACCTGCAATACACTGGAGTTTGGGAACATTTATGTTCAAGGTAAATATTTGAGGAACTTTGGCTCCGTAATGATGAGCTGGAGTCTGAGCTGCTAACGTTGCAAGTTATCAGGGAGGGAGAAAATGACCTGTGCTGAATTTCAGGATGCAATCACACCCTTTAGAGTAAATTTAGAATTGACATGTGAGGATGGGAGGAAGTGACTGAGCAACACAGGGATAGGAGTTCCTGCAGCAGCTTCACTCTCTGCAGGGAAGATATGAGTTTCTTCAAAGCTGGTGGACTAGTGTGAGGCTGATGGGGAAGGTGAGCAAGCTGGCTGTGGCACTGGTTTATGGAATCTATTCAAGTAGGGGAAGCAAGTCATGGAATGGTCACAGCATAAAACGGGGCCAATTGGCCCATCATGCTTGTGTTGGGTCTCTAAGGGCGGTATAGTGATTGGCAGAGAATGTTGCCATCTGCAATCAGGAGCTGGAGAACCACAGGATCAGTTAGCTACAGCATCATTTGAGGGTCATCTCCACTGGACTTGAGAAAGAGCAGGGAGATTCCCGTTGTCATTGTCCATGAGACAAGGTTCTGCTGTGAGAGCTTGAGCACTTGGGCATTAAATTACAAACCGTAATGTCTGGAGTAATACCTGGGACGGGAGCAGATTTGCTCAGGATTATTGGTATCAGGGAAATGAAGCTGTAGCTCAAACGCCATTGTGTGAGGGAGGGAGGGAGCTGGGTTTTGATTTGGGGAGCACTATTGTCAGTAATGGAAAGGGATGGACCATCTGAGAGAGTGCTCTAGTGAATTGGATAATGAGGGAGGTCGAAAAGGCTTTAAGGTGAACTAGGGTCCTGGGGGAATCCAGAGTGTTGGACTAAAGAGGAAAAAGGGGGAGCAATGCAAGAAATGGATTGGGGTAAGAATAACCAAATTGTATCAGGAGCATACAAGTGTAAATGGCACCGCCAAAGGCAGTCCCAACATTAACATGATCCACTTTCTCCTATTTAATGATGATTTTATTGTGGTTTGTTGATTGGGAGGGTTGTGCTTTTTATTTTGATGGTGGTAACGTATATTTTACAGCCTTAACTTTTGATGACAATGATTGAGACGAAGTGCTGGAACAACTCAGTGGGTCAGACAGCATCTGTGGAGAAACACCGGGCAATATTTCCTCAGCGGGAAGTACTGAGCCAAGCTCCCTTTAGCTTGAGGGGCAGAATGGCATCCTCCTGCTCCCTCTAGCGTGCTACAGGACGAAGAAACTGTGAGGTGGCAGGTGTCTAGTTTCACAACACGTTTCAACTCAGTAACCCTGTGTGTTTATCAGCAATTACACAGCACTGAACTCCTAATGAAGCTCGCTGTTAATAGGCTGTGCTTTAGGATTAATCTAGCGTAGAGAATGCATTCCTTCCAACTGATTGCACAAAGATATTTTGGAGTTTGCTGTAGAATCCAGGGGCTGATAATGATCCTTCAACCCCCGCATCCATGTAATGGGCAGTGAATGGGGAGAGGGCTGGTCTTCCAGGGAGAGTAGAGGGGGAAAGCCATGCAGTACGTTCAGTGTCTGCTGTGTAATAGTAGATTGTCTACTAGTGGAGCTGGAGATAGTAGAGTGTTTTACTAGTGCTGGAGAGAGTAGAGTGTCTACTAGTGGAGCTGGAGAGAGTAGAGTGTTTATTAGTGGAGCTGGAGATAGTAGAGTGTTTTACTAGTGGAGCTGGAGATAGTGTCTACTAGTGGAGCTGGAGGGAGTAGAGAGGATTGTGCCTGGATTGGAGGACTTAATGGGGGTTTTAGAGAATTTTTTTACACAGAATGGTTGATATCTGGAATGAGCTGCCAGAGGAGGTAGTGGAATCAGTACAATGCCTATATTTGAGGCATTCCCACAGTCACAAGAAGGCAAGATGAAAGGAGACACAAGACCGAAGAAGGGTCTTGATCTGAAACATCGTCTGTCCATTTCCCTCCACAGATGCTGCCTGACCCACTGAGTTCCTCCAGTACTTTGTGTACGAAAGAACTGCAGATACTGGTTTAAATTCAGGGCCTGAAGAAGGGTCTCGACCGGAAATGTCACCCATTCCTTCTTCAGAGATGCTGCCTGCCTTGCTGAGTTTCTCCAGCATTTTGTGTCCTCCAGTACTTTGTTTTTAAGTCAAAACATAAAATGATCTGGACCCAATAATGCAGCCAAATGAGATTGGTGCAGATTGATAAAGGGTTTGGCATGTGTGTGTGGGCTGAAGCCCCCCCCCCCCCCCACGCTGTACACTGCCTGCTCCTGACAGCCCATACTGCCACTCAGTTCTGTAGCGACCAAGGGAGGATATACAAGTGCCCAGTGGATGCTGAGGATGATGCAGAACTTGGCAAAAGCCAATTGTAAATAGTGTACAACGTAAATACAAAGACAAACTGCTCTCACTCAATTGGTATGTTACTGTTAATTAGCAGCTCCTGCAAGCAGGGTGCTGACGTGTACAGGAAAACACAACACCGGGCATAGGGTGTTGATATCAGGGCATTAAATGGGGAACGTGGAGAGACAGCAACTTCTGCTGGTTGTCTGTGGCATCCCCACTTTGACAGTGGAGCTCACTGGGACCGTGTGGGGGGAACAATAGCCATCGTCTGACCTGCAGCTGCTCGGAGAAGTGTGACAACATCATACTCGGAGCCTGATTTAGAAGATGCACTGCTCCAGTATTAATGCCTCTCTGTGCTAATTATACAGAGTGAGTGTGCCCTGGAGCAGCTGAACTACTGCGGAGCAGTAATTATATGGAGTGTGAGTGTGCCCTGCAGCTGCTGAACTACTGCGGAGCAGATTCTGATTGCAAAGATGCAGAGCATCACACACACATTGCTCATCACGTTCCTGACCGGGTACAAGACACAAGAACTTGTATCGGGTTAAATTTACATTTGGGTGTACGGTGTCTGGTCAGATTATGACCAGTAGTGGTCAGATTATGACCAGCCAATACTTTGCTCGAGTATTCTTGCATTTTAGTTTAGTTTACTATTGTCATGTGTACTGAGGTACAGTGAAAAACTTTTGTTTGAGTGCTGTCTAGTTAAAGAAAGACTACACATGATTACAATCAAGCTGTCCAGAGTCCACAGATAAAGGTACAATATGTAGTGCAAGAAAAAACATTGAGGTCAGGTAAAGTCCGATTAGAGATAGTTCAAAGGTCTCCAATGAGGCAGATGGAAGGTCAAGACTGCTCTCTAGCTGGCGAGAGGATGGTTCAGTTACGTGATAACAGCTGGGAAGAAACTGGCCCTGAATCTGGATGTATGTTTTTTCAAACTTCCATATCTCTTGCCTGATGGAAGTGAGAGTGACCAGGGGCAGGTGGTTATTACTGGTTATTTTGCTGCTGGCCTTGCCGAGGCAGCATGAGGTATAAATAGAGTCAATGGAAGGGAGGCTGGTTTGTGTGATGATCTGGGCTGCGTCCACAATTCTCTGCAATTTCATGCACTTTTGGATGGAGCTGTTCCCAAACTAAGCTGTGATGCATCACAATTAAATGCTTTCTATGGTGCATCTGCAGAAATTGGTGAGGGTTGTTGGGGACATGCTGAACTTCCTAACGAAATTGAGGCATTGGTGTGCTTTCTTAGCCATTGCTTCGATGTGGCTGGTCCAGGAGAAATTGCCGATGATATTTATTCCTCGGAGCTTGAAGCTTTCAACCATCTCTACTTCGGCACCATCAGTGCGTGCTGTGGTGTGTGTACCTCTTTGCATCCTGAAGTCATTCACAATCTCCTGTATCTCACTGACATTGAGGGAGAGGTTGTCAACTTGGCACCAGGTTATGAGGTTCTTAATCTCCTTCCTGTATGCCGTATCATCACTATCCGGTCCACTAGGGTGGTGCTGTCTCATCACTATCCAGTATCCGGTCCACTAGGGTGGTGCTGTCTCATCACTATCCAGTATCCGGTCCACTAGGGTGGTGCTGTCTCATCACTATAAGGTATTCGGTCCACTTGGGTGGTGCTGTGTGAACTTGTAGGCTGAGCTCACTGGAATTCAGAAGGATGAGAGGGGATTTTATAGAAACATATAAAATTCTTAAGGCATTCGACAAAAAGCTTTTTCACCCAGAGAGTTGTGAATCTGTGGAATTCTCTGCCACAGAGGGCAGTGGAGACCGATTCACTGGATGTTTTCAAGAGAGAGTTAGACATAGTTCTTAGGGCCAACGGAATCAAGGGATATGGGGAGAAGGCAAGAACGGGGTACTGATTCTGGATGATCAGCCATGATCATATTGAATGGCGGTGCTGGCTCGAAGGGCCAAATGGCCTACTCATGCACCTATTTTCTGTTTGTATGAGTTAGATTGGTATTGGCATTTACAAAACAACAAAAATTGTCATGGAATATCTTTTTAAAAAGAGTATTTCAACTATTTATTCAGCATTAGTTCACCTGTCGCTAGATGTGTGGGCCTTTAGACCCTAGCCACAGGCAATCAGCCACACAGGCCGCGCCAAACATCAGTGTGGTCTTCACTGTCGGAGGCCCTGCGTCCCAAGCCTCTCGCCCCTCAATGCAACAGTATTCCTGCGACACCTCAGTGGATTCCTCCGTGGCTGAAGGTTGCAAGAGCATATTGCAGGGGTGCAGCTCTGCACTGGCACCTTGCTGTACCCCCCCTAATGCACTGAACCTCATTGAGCATGGTCCCCACAGGCATCCTGAGCTGACAAATCGTGCAATGAAAATGCTGCAGGTACTTTATGCCAGGGTCTGTGGTACCAGGCTACAGTACTAGTGCACAGTACTAGGACACAGTACCGGGGCACAGTGCCGGGGCACAGTGCCGGGGCCTTGGCACCACGCCCCCCCCCCCCCCCCCCCCCACCACCCTGACAGTGGACAGTAGTGGCCACAGGTGCTTCAGGTACAGGGTAGATAACCAGGGCCTTGCACTATGCTACTGTCCCCCACCCCCCCTGACAGTAGTGGCCACAGGTCCCTCAGCTACAGGCCTGCAATACCAGGGCCTTGGCACTCTGCCCACAGTCAGTAGTGGCCACGTGCCTCTGGTACCAGGGCCATGGGCACCATGCCCTCTACCGGTACTGGCTACGGGTGTCAGAGCCTCCAGTACCGGTGCCTCAGTGCAGCACCAGGGCCATGGGAGCAGCGCTGTTTGTCGACGCTGTGCGGCCTGGTTCTGTGCTGTTCTGGGCGTTGATGATCATTATCTCCCAGGTTATCTCCTGTTTTATAACTAAACTTTGGCCAGTCATCCCCAACACAAGGTTTACAAGGTATCAAGGAGAGATAAAGCAGCATATTGTAAACCCTCATGTCAGAAAGCAATACTGCATCTTCTGCTAAAACAAAAATAGACAGCTTTCCCGGAGGTGCCAGAGCAACTCCACCCACACACATGTGCGCACACACACACGACACCCACACACATGTGCGCACATACACGACACCCACACACATGTGCGCACATACACAAGCCACCCACACATGCACACACACACACGCCATGCGCACACAGACCCTACGCCCTTGCCTGCACAGTCCGTACCTCAATGTTCTCCAGAGTCGGCTCGGACACATGAGCTGAATCCCCTCCGTGCCATAGCAAATGTGGACATGTGAAAGACTGCTATCAGGGGCAGCTGTTCCAGCGGTTGAAGGTGTGCCTCACACAAAGGAAGATGCTTGTGTTATTGGAGGTGGACCATCCTGGCCCCATGGATGGGTGTGCTCTGCAACCTTGGGGCCACTGCGGGAAAATCCAAACTCAAAGTGGAAGTCGGCTACGGTCCGGGTAAACTGTAGTCACAGACGGGGATGGGTGCAGTTTCCTGGGTGCCCTCTCGATTGGCATCCTAAACATTTGCTCCCCCTGCCACCATTAGCACACTGGCTTGCAGAACCCCCAGCTCTGCTGACGAGGTGTAGCTGATGCATGGACCGGCACTGGCAATTGTGTCTCTGATACCGAGTGACACAGCTGACCATCGCATGTCTCTCCAGTGGGTGGTATCGTAGAAATTGCAGCAGTTTCTTGATCAGCTGGGCAGGTGGGCTGACGATTGGTTGATGGAGTTTAATGCAGATAAAGGTGAGGTGTTGCATTTTGAGATCACAGTTCGGCAGGGCATTCAATGTTTATCGAAACGTCTCCCCCACCTTCTCTCCACATAGACAATAGACAATAGGTGCAGGAGGAGGCCATTCGGCCCTTCGAGACAGCACCGCCATTCAATGTGATCATGGCTGATCATTCTCAATCAGTACCCCGTTCATACCTTCTCCCCATACCCCCTGACTCAGCTATCCTTAAGAGCTCTATCCAGCTCTCTCTTGAATGCATTCAGAGAATTGGCCTCCACTGCCTTCTGAGGCAGAGAATTCCACAGATTCACAACTCTGACTGAAAAAGATTTTCCTCATCTCAGTTCTAAATGGCCTACCCCTTATTCTTAAACTGTGGCCCCTTGTTCTGGACTCCCCCAACATTGGGAACATGTTCCCTGCCTCTGATGTGTCCAATCCCTTAATAATCTTATACGTTTGGATAAGATCTCCTCTCATCCTTCTAAATTCCAGTGTATGCAAGCCTAGTCGCTCCAGTCTTTCAACATATGACAGTCCCGCCATTCCGGGAATTAACCTAGTAATCCTTTGCTGCACGCCCTCAATAGCAAGAATATCCTTCCTCAAATTTGGAGACCAAAACTGCACACAGTACTCCAGGTGCAGTCTCACTAGGGCCCTGTACAACTGCAGAAGGACCTCTTTGCTCCTGTACTCAACTCCTCTTGTTATGAAGGCCAACATTCCATTGGCTTTCTTCACTGCCTGCTGTACCTGCATGCTTCCTTTCAGTGACTGATGCACTACGACACCCAGATCTCGTTGTACCCTTTTCCTAACTTGACACCATTCAGATAATACTCTGCCTTCCTATTCTAACCACCAAAGTGAATAACCTCACACTTGTCCACATTAAACAGATGCTGCCTGTCCCGCTGAGTTACTCCAGCACACTGTGAAACATCACCCATTCCTTCTCTCCAGAGATGCTGCCTGTCCCGCTGAGTTACACCAACATTTAGTGTCTTATCTTCAGTGTAAACCACCATCTGCAGTTCCTCCTGCACGGAACTCATTGTTGCCGGGTTGAAGTCCCAGAACCCCCTCCTGTGCGAATGCTTTCATCAGCGGTTCAAGGCAGGAGCCGTGATTGGGGATGGGTGATAAATGTTGGCCTTGACACAAGATGTTGAAAAATGTATAAAGATCCTTTAAAAAGGCTGTTATGGATTAAGCAAAGCAATGCAGTTGAGATTAAAGTTACTGCAGGTGTTGATAAATCCAAGCTGACAGTGATTGAGAAATAGGGGGTGTTAAGGATGATTGAAGTCCAAGCTTTATCAAAGTGTATTCTGTTGCCTGTTGCTTTGAGATGCAGTCATTATGCAGCCAGAGGTTCCCAATGTCACTCTGCACTCTTCTGCCACTGCTGCTACTCCCATGCCGTCTCTGGGGTGAGTTGTTGCTCATTTTAACTCGTCTTTCCTTTTGCTGGGAGGGTCCAGAGCGCAATCTTTAAGTTGCTCTGTGCTCGACAAAGACTTGAACAGTGTGCGTATGCTGTTATTTGTACTACACCAATTACAGACCCACATAATGGAGGTGTTTAAAGGTGGCAAGGGGTTAAACAGATTCTCTTTTCCAGCTCAAAGGTGTGGGATGATGTGGAATAAGTGTCAGTACTTGGGGCAGAGGACGGGTCAGAGCGGAGGCTCATTGTCAATAGTCAATAGTCGTTTATTTGTCACATACACATAAATGTGTAGTGAAATGAAACATTACCCGCAGTTGAAACACTAAGACCAATAAGAATAATCAATAAAAATGCAATAACACATACAATCATAAACTAACACCAAACAAAAGAAACATCCATCACAGTGTCTCCTCCAGTCACCTCCTCACTGTGAGGGAAGGCCAGAATGTATTTTTCTCTTCCCTGCCGTCTTCTCCCATGGTCAGGCTGTTGGAGTTGCCACGTCGGGGCTCCCGACATTGAAGCCCCCGCCGGGTGGCGAAAGGTCCGCAGCCTGATTCAGGCCGCGCCGGTCAGTGAAAGGTCCGCGGTGGGCCGACCCAAGCCCCGCGATTCGGTGCGGGCGAAGACGTTGTCGCTGCCGCTGCCGGAGCTCCCAATGTCGGCCCCCACCCAGGGGCCTGCGGGCTTCCAACATCCACGCGGCCCACGCCGGAGCCTCTGGAGACGAGTCGCAGCCGCTCCCGCAGCATCCGAAGGCGGCCAGCGCCGCAGGTGGTAAGTCCGGGCCACGGGCTCTGCGAACCAGAGCCCAGGTGGTCCCAGGTGCATGGCCGGTGGTAGGCCGCAGCGGGAACGGAGACACGACACAGAAACAAAGGTCGCGTCTCCGTTCGGGAGAGAATTTTTACAGTTCCCGTTCCCTCCCACCCCCACCCACATAACCTACAAACACTACATCATATTAAAACTACAATTCATACAAAAACAACAAAAAACACAGATGGACTGCAGGCAAGCCGCAGCTGCGACGGCAGCGCTGGCTCCTTAGGGGTAGATCGCATCAACAATGCTGGACAAAGCCAGGACAAGCGTTTGGGTAAATGCGATGAGAAGGGTTTGCTTGTCTTCGAGGCGAATGGCAATCTCTCTGGAATTCTCTCTAACCCTAACCCCAGCCATGTTTAGTTTAGTTTCGTTTATTATCATTACGTGTACCGAGGTACAGCGAAAAGCGTTTGTTTCTGTGCGATCCAGTCAGAGACAAGACTGTACATGATTCCACTGAGGCTGTACACAGAGGTACACAGAGGTACACAGCATACACAGTGGGCTGAGCAAGTGAAGCTTGGCTAGTTCAGTGTACCACGCACAATGGGGTCAACAAACCCAGCTCATCACAGGGGGAACTATTGGCAGCTTTCTTCAATCTCCAGATTGACTGGCCTGAAGTTCTTGGTAAAGATCATCTACACTTTCCAGAGAACGGGGTGGTGTGGTGGTGCAGCGGGTAGAGCTGCTGCCTCACAGCACCGGAGACCCGGGTTTGATCCTGACTATGGGTGCTGTCTGTATGGAGTTTGTACTTTCTCCCCATGACCGCGTGGGTCACAGAAACATAGACATAGAAAATAGGCGCAGGAGGAGGCCATTTGACCCTTCGAGCCAGCACCGCCATTCATTGTGATCATGGCTGATCATCCACAATCAATACCCCGTGCCTGCCTTCTCCCCATATCCCTTGATTCCACTAGCCCCTAGAGCTCTATCTAACTCTCTCTTAAATCCATCCAGTGATTTGGCTTCCACTGCCCTCTGTGGCAGAGAATTCCACAAATTCACAACTCTCTGGGTGAAAAAGTTCCTTCTCACCTCAGTTTTAAATGGCCTCCCCTTTATTCTAAGACTGTGGTCCCTGGTTCTGGACTCGCCCAACATTGGGAACATTTTTCCTGCATCTAGCTTGTCCAGTCCTTTTATAATTGTATATGTTTCTATAAGATCCCCTCTCACCCGGGTCTTTTCCGGGTTCTCCAATTTCCTCCCACACTCCAAAGACGGGCGGGACTTCTGTAAATTGTCCCTAATGTGTAATATAGTGTTGGGGTACGGGGTGATCGCTGGTCGGCGCACACTCGATGGGCCGAAGGGCCTGTTTCTGCGCTGTATCTCTAACTAAACTAGGTGAGCGGTGAGGAGACGGTGAGGAATGTCGATAGGGAGTGGCAGGGAGATAAGGGTGAATGGACACGAGCAGTAAATTAGTTATCAGGACAATAGATTAGCATGCATTATCTTCCAATCTAAAAAGGTCACAAACAAAGCAATGGGTTAGGGTCCTTTTATAGATCCTTTTATTGGGGCTGATCTTACACTCAAGGTAGTTTGATGGGTCAGCCCAGAGCATTGGTTTAAGCCCTTCCCCATTAAAGGTCACCCCACCATTCTGGTGCCAGACCTGTTCATCCAGTGCCGGCCCCGGCCTAATGCACTGGGAAGCGTGTGTGCACTGGGGAGCGTGTGTGCACTGGGGAGCGTGTGTGCACTGGGGAGCGTGTGCACACTGGGGTGAGTGTGCACTGGGGTGAGTGTGCACTGGGGTGAGTGCACTGGGGTAAGTGTGTACACTGGCAAGTGTGTGTACACTGGAGAGTGTGTGTACACTGGAGAGTGTACACTGGGGAATGTACGCACTGGGAGAGTGTGTACACATTGGGGGTACTGACACCACACTTATTGTGGGCTGAAGCTGTCTGTTTTCTTGCAGCAATCGCCTGCAATTTTGAATCGGATTTGTGTGAATGGGAAATAAATGGAACGCTGAGTCCCACATGGATGGTGGGCAGCAGGAATGACCCCAACGCAACAGACCAGGGCCCGATGTACGATCACACCATTAACGAGAGAGGTAACGGCACCCCAGTGGTAAACACACTCCCACCGACAGCAAATACACCTGCACCTTCCACAGGTGAAACCCCCAACATGGCTTCCTGTTAAATATCATCAGCAGAGCCATGTGGCCAGTGCCGGGGATGATCATAGTGTGACACAGCTCCACGTTCAATTACAGAAAGACAACGTAATGGCTTAATGTACAACGGTACAGGGTAGGTGTGTGCACTGGGGTGAGTGTGCACTGGGGTGAGTGTGCACTGGGGTGAGTGTGCACTGGGGTGAGTGTGCACGGGGGTGAGTGTGCACGGGGGTGAGTGTGCACTGGGGTGAGTGTGCACTGGGGCGAGTGTGTGCACTGGGGTGAGAGTGTGCACTGGGGTGAGTGCACGGGTGAGTGGGTGCACTGGGGTGAGTGTGCACTGGGATGAGTGTGTACACTGGGATGAGTGTGCACTGGGGTGAGTGTGTACACTGGTTGTACACTGGGGATTGGTCAGAGTGGATACAAAATTAGAACAAGTTGTGGGAAGCACTGGCCTCTGTCACCAGGGACAGCTCTGCACTGTGGGATCGAGCTTTACTCCAGTGACTGTGCCTCTGGGACTTTGGCTCAACATGCCTGGTGCTGGTGGCCCAGAGGGTAAAACAAAACAAGTCTGCCTGGGACAAAGAAGAACTGAAGAACTGTTGAACTTAAGGATAAACCCAGACACCTTTACCTTCCCCCATGAATAAAGAAGCCTGTTCTTCAGCGGAAAGTTATTGGATTCTGGATCACAATAGTTAACCTTGTAAATAACTACGTGACTAACCTTGCTTCTATGCCATGAAACATCATATAAAAATACTGCATGTTTTGAATCTGGAGAGCAGTCTCTTGCCGGGCAAGTTATTTACAGTCGAATCGTCACTGGCGTCTCGTGTGAATTCTGACAAAATGTCAGGGGAAAGCTTGAATATTGAACGTGATCTTTCAACAAACCTGTCACCATCACCCCGTCTCCATTACCAACTATTACGCTACCGCTCAGCCCCCACCCAGACATGACCCCACCGCCCTGTGACCACACCGCCCTGTGACCCCGTGACCCCACGGCCCCATGAACTTTGGCCCCATGACCCCATGGCTCCGTGACCCCATGGCCCCATGGCTCCGTGACCCCATGGCCCTATGAACCGTGACCCCATGACCCTGTGACCCCATGGCCCTGTGAACCATGACCACATGACCCTGTGACCCCATGGCCCTGTGAACCATGACCCCCATGGCCCTGTGAACCGTGGCCCCCTGACCCCGTGGCCGGCACTCACTCTGCATCTTCCTTTCCTCACCGCAGGTCACTACCTGGTCGTGGGCCTGGCGTCAGGGAGCAGCGTTCAGGTCACTGCCCGTCTCACCTCCTGGCTACAGACAGCCTCCGCCTGTCACCAATGCCTGGCCTTCTGGTACCACATGTATGGCCCCAAGGTCGGTAAGTCAGCAGTGAACCCACAAAACATGCCCACACCTCGAAATAAGCTGGTGTCCACTCACACTGACCCACTCACACTGACCCCCCCCACTGACCCACTCACACTGACCCCCCCACTGACCCACTCACACTGACCTCCCCCCCCACTGACCCACTCACTCTGACCCACTCACACTGACCCCCCCACTGACCCACTCACTCTGACCCACTCACACTGACCCACTCACACTGACCCCCCCACTGACCCACTCACTCTGACCCACTCACACTGACCCCCCCACTGACCCCCCTCACACTGACCCACTCACACTGACCCACTCACACTGACCCACTCACACTGACCCCCCCACTGACCCACTCACTCTGACCCACTCACACTGACCCCCCCACTGACCCCCCTCACACTGACCCACTCACACTGACCCACTCACACTGACCCACTCACACTGACCCACACACACACTGACCCACACACACACTGACCCACACACACACTGACCCTCACACACACTGACCCTCACTGGGGCCGGGCTGCTCGGTGCCATCCCCTTGGGTCCCCCTGGATAGAGTGGGTGTGGAGAGGATGTGTCCACTAGTGGCAGAGTCTCGGACCAGAGGTCACAGCCTCAGAATAATAGGACGTTCTTCTCGGAAGGAGATGAGGAGGAATTTCTTTAGTCAGAGGGTGGTGAATCTGTGAGATTCTTTGCCACAGACGGCTGTGGATACAAGTCAGTGGGTATTTTTAAGGCTGAGATAGATAGATTCTTGATTAGTGCGGGTGTCAGGGGTTATGGGGAGAAGGCAGGAGAATGGGGTTGGGAGGGAGAGATAGATCAGCCATGATTGAATGGTGGAGTAGACTTGATGGGCCGAATGGCCTAATTCTATTCTTATCACTTACGACCCTGTTGTTATGACCCTGTGCCAGGACTGGGGTGCAGTGACAGAGTGGTCAGTGTGGGTCAGTGTGGGTGGAGTGGTCAGTGTGGACAGAGTGGTCAGTGTGGACAGAGTGGTCAGTGTCGGTCAGAGTGGTCAGTATGGACAGAGTGGTCAGTGTGGACAGAGTGGCCAGTGTGGACAGAGTGGTCAGTGTGGACAGAGTGGTCAGTGTCGGTCAGTGTGGACAGAGTGGTCAGTGTGGACAGAGTGGTCAATGTCGGTCAGTGTGGACAGAGTGGTCAGTGTCGGTCAGTGTGGACAGAGTGGTCAGTGTGGACAGAGTGGTCAGTGTGGACAGAGTGGTCAGTGTGGACAGAGTGGTCAGTGTGGACAGAGTGGTCAGTGTCGGTCAGTGTGGACAGAGTGGTCAGTGTGGACAGAGTGGTCAGTGTCGGTCAGTGTGGACAGAGTGGTCAGTGTCGGTCAGTGTGGACAGAGTGGTCAGTGTGGACAGAGTGGTCAGTGTCGGTCAGTGTGGACAGAGTGGTCAGTGTCGGTCAGGGTTGACCAGGAGCTGGGTGTGGGGCGTGTGGGCAGTTTGTGGCCGTCTGAGAGGGCGGGGGTCAGACGCACCTACACCCCCTCAGCCACGCCCCGTCACTGGCCGCACCCTTGGGCAACACTCCCCCCTGCCCCCGATCGGTGTCAATGGGGGGAGTATCTGTGTGACCGTGACCGTGACCCCACAGGTGACCTGAAGCTGAAGGTGCAGCAGCGTGGCCAGGGGGAGGCGCTGCTGTGGAGCCGAGCGGCCTCGCAGGGCAATGAATGGAGACGTGGCTACCTGACCATTGCCCCCCAACTCCGGCACTTCCAGGTAACGCCCCCCACCCTGACCCCCACCCTGACCATTGCCCCCCAACTCCGGCACTTCCAGGTAACGTCCCCCACCCTGACCCCAACCCTGACCCCCACCCTGACCCCAACCCTGACCCCCACCCTGACCATTGCCCCCCAACTCCGGCACTTCCAGGTAACGTCCCCCACAGTGACCCCAACCCTGACCCCCCACCCTGACCATTGCCCCCCAACTCCGGCACTTCCAGGTAACGCCCCCCACCCTGACCCCCACCCTGACCATTGCCCCCCAACTCTGGCACTTCCAGGTAACGTCCCCCACCCTGACCCCAACCCTGACCCCCCACCCTGACCATCGCCCCCCCAACTCCGGCACTTCCAGGTAACGTCCCCCACACTGACCCCAACCCTGACCCCCCACCCTGACCATTGCCCCCCAACCCCGGCACTTCCAGGTAACGTCCCCCACACTGACCCCAACCCTGACCCAGACCCTGACACCGACCCTGACCCCCGATCCCCGACCCCCAACCCTGACCCCCAACCTGGACGTTCGCCCCCCCCCCCCAACTCCGACACTTCCAAGTAACGTACCCCACCCCGACCCCAGCCTGAACCCCTGGGTTATGCACTGCACTATGGGGAGGGGCAGCACTGTGGGGGAGGGGCAGCACTGTGGGTGTGGGGGGGCACTGTGGGGGGGGTGATAGTTGACCACTCTCAGTGGGGCCAGACTCAGTGGTCAGTCCAGACATGGCCATTTTGTGTTGGTTGCAGCTGATATTTGAAGGGAGCAGGAGAGACGGTGCGGGGGACATTGCCATCGATGACGTCAGTGTGGTGGGGGGAGGTTGCGAGCCGCAGCAGTTCTGCAGCTTTGAAGCCGACGCTTGTTCGTTCACATCGACGGGAGCCCAGACCTGGCAGCGGGAGAGCGGGGCCTCAGAGACAAGAACCACCAACCGGCCGCCCATCGACAGCACCCTGGAGACTGGGCAAGGTCGGAACCACCCACCCATCCCCACCGCCGCCCCCCGCACACACGCTGGGGCACTGCACCACTGGGACAGTGCACCCACTGGGACAGTGCACCCACTGGGACAGTGCACCCACTGGGACAGTGCACCCACTGGGACAGTGCACCCACTGGGACAGTGCACCCACTGGGACAGTGCACCCACTGGGACAGTGCACCCACTGGGACAGTGCACCCACTGGGACAGTGCACCACTGGGACAGTGCACACACTGATCTCACACACACAGAGACAGTGCACACAATAGATACGAACAAGGAACTGCAGGTGCTGGTTTACCAAAAAAAGACACAAAGTGCTGGGGCTTCGGAACATGAAACATCACCTATCCATGTTCTCCAGAGATGCTGCCTGACCCGCTGAGATGCTCCAGCACAGGGGTGGGGTAGGGGTGGGAGGGGGGTGTAGGGGCGGGGGGGGGTGGGGGGAGCTGTAGCCTCGTCAGGAACCTCTGTGCAAGACGGCCGGCGTCAGGCGGTGCCAGGTCCGTGTGGAGGGAGCAGCACCTCACGGGGGCAGTGTCGGGGGGGAGGGGAGGGGTGGCTCCCTGCTGCTCCCCGCTGCTCCCCCTCCCCATCCCACTCCATTTCCCCACTCCATGCACTTGGTGGGCCATGGGGGGGTTTGGAAGGGGGTCGGAGGAGGGGGTTATGGGGTGGCAGGGCAGGGTTCACCACCCCTGGTGGTCAGGGTCCCACAGGCCGGAAGACTGACCGGTGGTATTTGCTACAGGACACTACATGTTGGCCGACACCAGCCGCAGATCACTGCCCATTGGTCAGCGGCTTCAGCTGGTGTCAGAAACCCAGCGACCCCTGGACAACGCCTGCCTGCAGTTCACAGCCCACACCAGCGCTGACAGCCCAGGTAACCCCCCCCTCCCCTCCTCCCCCCCCTTCCCTCCCCTCCTCCACCCCTCCCCTCCCCTTCCACACCAGCGCTGACAGCCCAGGTAACCCCCCCTCCCCTCCCCTCCTCCCCTCCCACACCAGCGCCAACGGCCCAGGTAACCCCCCCCCCCTCCCCACACAAGAGATCAGTGTGCAAATAGTTGGCAGACAGGCAGCAAAGAGTAAGAATTAACGGGTCCTTTTCAGAATGGCAGGCAGTGACTAGTGGGGTGCCGCAAGGCTCCGTGCTGGGACCCCAGTTATTTCCAATATATATTAACGATTTAGATGAGGGAATTAAATGTAACATCTCCAAGCTTGCGGGTGACACAAAGCTGGGTGGCAGTGTGAGCTGTGAGGAGGATGCTATGAGGTTGCAGGGTGACTTGGACAGGCTGGGTGAGTGGGCGGATGCATGGCAGATGCAGTATCATGTGGATAAATGTGAGGTTATCCACTTTGGTGGCAAGAACAGGAAGGCAGATTATTATCTGAATGGTGTCAGATTAGGAAAAGGGGAGGTGCAACGAGACCTGGGTGTGCTTGTACATCAGTCACTGAAAGTAAGCATGCAGGTACAGCAGGCAGTGAAGAAAGCTAATGGCATGTTGGCCTTCATTGTGAGAGGATTTGAGTTTAGGAGCAAGGAGGTCCTACTGCAGTTGTACAGGGCCCTGTTGAGACCACACCTTTAGTATTGTGTTCAATTTTGGTCTCCTAATATGAGGAAGGACATTATTGCTATTGAGAGAGTGCAGCGTAGGTTCACCAGGTTAATTCCCAGGATGGCGGGACTGACAAATGATGAAAGAATGGGTCGAATGGGCTTGTAATCATTGGAATTTAGAAGGAATAGAAGAGATCTAATAAAAATAGATAGAAACATATAGAAACATATAAAATTCTTAAAGGATTGGACAGGCTAGATGCAGAAAACATGTTCCCGATGTTGGAGTCCAGAACCAGGGGTCACAGTTTAAGAATAAAGGGGAGGCCATTTAGGACTGAGATGAGGAAAAACTTTTTCATCCAGAGAGTTGTGAATCTGTGGAATTCTCTGTGGAGGCCAATTCACTGGATGTTTTCAAGAGAGAGCGAGATCCAGCTCTTAGGGCTAACGGAATCATGGGATATGGGGAGAAGGCAGGAATGGGGTACTGATTGTGGATGATCAGCCATGATCACAGTGAATGGCGGTACTGGCTCGAAGGGCCGAATGGCCGCTCCTGCACCTATTTTTCTGTTTCCCTGAACCCCCCACTCCCCTCGTACCCCCTCACCCTGCCTCTTCCCCCACCCCCACCACCACCTGCATGTCCGTGTCGCACCAACACCTACAGCCCAGGTAACAGCCTGACCCTCACCCATCTGTCCCCAGGTAATGCCCTGGTCACTCTGCACCCACCCAAGTAAGTGCAGGTTTAAGAAACTAACCCCCCCCCCCAGCCCTGACCCAGCGCTGACAAAGCTAGATCAGTTTGAAAAACCTCATGCACAGATCCCCGGGTACCGACCCCCCCCCCCCCCACCGGGTACAGACCCGCCCCCCCCCACCGGATACAGACCCCCTCCCCGGGTACCGACCCCCCCCCCCCACCGGGTACAGACCCCCCCCCCCACCGGGTACAGACCCCCCCCCCCCCCCCCACCGGGTACAGACCCCCCCCCCCACCGGGTACAGACCCCCCCACCGGGTACAGACCCCCCCCCACCGGATACAGACCCCCTCCCCGGGTACAGACCCCCCCCCCCACCGGGTACAGACCCCCCCCCGCAGGATCCGGCCCCCCCCCCCCCCCCCACCGGGTACAGCTCCCCTCCCCGGGTACAGACCTCCCCCCGCAGGGTACAGACCCCCCCCCACCGGGTACAGACCCCCTCCCCGGGTACAGACCCCCCCACCGGGTACAGACCCCCCCCACCGGGTACAGACACCCCCCCCCAGGTTACAGACCTCCCCCCCCCCCCCGGGTACAGACCCCACGGGTACACCCCCCCGGGTACAAACCCCTCCCCCCGGGTACAGACCCCTCCCCCGGTTAGACCCCTCCCCCCCGGTACAGACCCCCGCTGGGTACAGACCCCCCCCCCTCCCGGGTACAGACCCCCCCCCCCCGGGTACAGACCCCCCCCCCGGGTACAGACCCCCCCGCAGGGTCCGCCCCCCCCCCCCCACCGGGTACAGACCCCCTCCCCGGGTACAAACCCCTCCCCCCGGGTACAGACCCCTCCCCCCGGTTAGACTTCTCCCCCCCCGGTACAAACCCCCGCTGGGTACAGACCCCCCCCCCCGGGTACAGACCCCCCCCATGTACGGAATGTTCCGGCTCTTCCTCCCACAGGTTCGCTGGACGTCTACGTGGAGGACGACCAGCAGATGACGCGTCTGGTCTGGACCCTGGACACCGGCCCGCTCCAGACGTGGACCCTGGCCACAGTGGGGGATACACACGGCTTATGGTTGGAGGGTAACTGACCAGTACCGCCCACACCTCCCCTCCCCCCACACTGACCGTCCACACCTCCCCTCCCCCCCACACCACACTGACCGCCCACACCTCCCCCCCCCACACCACACTAACCGTCCACACCTCCCCTCCCCCATGCATCTGGCCAGAGTGGGGTACACACGGCTGGAAGGTAACTGACCGGCACCTCCACCGTTCCTCAGCACCGACCATGTCACTGGGGGCGGCGGTCGCTGGGTCACTGGCAATGATGACCAATACTCTGTCCCTGCAGCTGGTGTTTGAAGCGGCCGGAGGCGGAGCTTCCTCCTCGTACATCGCCATCGACGACCTGGCGTTGGAACCGTCGCAGTGTCCGCGGCTGGGTCAGTGACCCCTCACCCACCGACCCCTCACCCACCGACCCCTCACCCACCGACCCCTCACCCACCGACCCCTCACCCACCGACCCCTCACCCACCGACCCCTCACCCACCGACCCCTCACCCACCGACCCCTCACCCACCGACCCCTCACCCACCGACCCCTCACCCACCGACCCCTCACCCACCGACCCCTCACCCACCGACCCCTCACCCACCGACCCCTCACCCACCGACCCCTCACCCACCGACCCCTCACCCACCGACCCCTCACCCACCGACCCCTCACCCACCGACCCTTCACCCACCGACCCCCTGACGTCACCGACTGTGTCCACAAGCAGTGAATAATGTTCAGTGACGCAGGTGTGGGTGCCAGGTGGGTGGGGGGTGCTAGGTGAGAGGGTGGGGGTGGGTGCCAGGTGGGTGGTGCCTGTGGGAGACGCTGGTTAGTGACCCTCCCCAGATACCTGCGACTGGGTGGGTGGGTGCCAGGTGAGTGGATGGGGTGGGTGCCAGGTGGGTGGGTGCCAGGTGAGTGGGTGGGGGTGGGTGCCAGGTGGGGGGGTGCCAGGTGGGGCGGTGGGGGAGGATGGGTGGGGGAGACACCGGTCAGTGACACCCCCCTCCCTCTCTCCCCAGGCACCTGTGACTTTGAGTCCGGCCTGTGTGGCTGGAGGAACGTTCTGAACGGGATGGACACCGTGGACTGGACCTGGAGCAGCAGCTCGGTGCCCAGTCGCTACCAGACACCGGCCACTGACCACACCCTGGGCACCCCTGAAGGTGGGTGGGCACTGGTCAGCAGTCAAAGTCGGGCCAGCCTCAGCAACAAGACTGGCAATGGGCAGGTGGGGCTGACCTCTTGGTCTGGCCCACTGTGACCAGGTCAGAGGGGGGCAGTGGGAGATTTCCCCCTCCTGCCCCTCTTCCCCCCTCTCTGGGGGTGGAGGGGGGGGTGTGGGCATAAGGGGGGGGTGAGGGAAAGGTCTTGGGGGGTTGTGGGCATAAGGGGGGGTGAGGGAAAGGTCTTGGGGGGTTGTGGGCATAAGGGGGGGTAAGGGGGGTATTTGGGGAAGGTGAGGGTGCTGGGAGATGTCTAGGCCGGACCGTATGCCTGGCGTCCCGCTCCCCACGGGGTGACGCGCTGCACCCTGGGGTGCCGGCCCCTGTAGCACCCTGGGGTGCGGGTCCTGTAGCACCCTGGGGTGGCGGCCCCTGTAGCACCCTGGGTTGCGGGTCCGGTAGCACCCTTGGGGGTGCCGGCCACTGCAGCACCCTGGGGTGCAGGTCCTGTAGCACCCTGGGGTGGCAGCCCCTGGGGTGCCGGCCCCTGCAGCACCTGGGGTGCGGGTCCTGTAACACCCTGGGGTCGCGGCCCCTGTTGCACCCTGGGGTGCCGGTCCTGTAGCACCCTGGGGTGCGGGTCCTGTAGCACCCTGAGGTGGCGGCCCCTGCAGCACCTGGGGTGCGGGTCCTGTAACACCCTTGGGTGGCGGCCCTTGTTGCACCCTGGGGTGCCGGTCCTGTCACCTTCACCCTGACCTGTGGCAGCCAGGCCGGGCACCAGGACACAGCTCTCGTGTGGCCAGTGGCCGGAGGTGCAGTGACCAGTCCAGCGCACACCGTTTCCTCCGTCTGACTGAACTCCAACCTCTGACCGCTGCCGTGGGGTCAGTCGTAGGACGCGGGGTCAAAGGGCACAGGGGTTACTGTGAGTGAAGGACCTCCTCTCTCTACAGGTCACTCTGTGTTTGTGGACATGGCAGCGGTCAGCACTCGGGACACTGCGCGGCTCCTCAGTGAACACCTGCCGCCCACCAAGGGCTCCTGCCTCACCTTCCACTACCGGACCCTCATATCCCAGCACCTCGGTGAGACCCTCAACCCCTTACCCTCACCCCCCACAGCCCCTCACCCCCCTCCCTCCCCTCCACCCCCCACCCTCACCCCCCTCCACCCTCACCCCCCACCCCTCATAGCCCCTCACCCCCCACTCTCATCCCCTCCACCCTCCTTCACCCCCCACCCTCTCCCCCTCCCTCCCTCCACCCTCCCCCTCCCCCCACCCTCCCCCTCCCCCTCCCCCCATCCTCGCCAACACTCACTCCTGACCTCAGTGAATGGGTGGCAGGTCACGCTTGTTCCCGTTTATTCCCATTTTCAGTCAGAGAGTTGTGAATCTGTGGATTTCCCTGCCTCAGAAGGCAGTGGAGGCCAATTCTCTGAATGCATTTAAGAGAGAGCTAGATAGAGCTCTTAAGGATAGCGGAGTCAGGGGGTATGGGGAGAAGGCAGGAACGGGGTACTGATTGTGAATGATCAGCCATGATCACATTGAATGGTGGTGCTGGCTCGAAGGGCCGAATGACCTACTCCTGCACCTATTGTCTATTGTTCACCTGCCTGATGTTTGGGACCTGTTAGATTTGGACAAATAGTTTGCAGTGTAATCCCTGCTCGGACTCTCACTGGTCATCCGGCCCAACATTGGTTGTCATGACCATCTCCTTTGACCTGTCAGAGTTCCCATCGGCAGAGGCACCCACACCTCAAGTGGTCAGTTTAATCCCTCCGGCCCTGACCAGCCTCTGTTGGGCTAAATCCGACCCCCCACTCTGACCCCAAACCTGTCCCCAACCCCACCCTGTGCGGATAGTGCGGTATGTGTGCCCCGTGTGTACAGTCCCGTGTGCCGTGCGTGTAGTCCCGTGTGTACAGTCCCATATCCCGTGTGTACAGTCCTGTGTGTACAGTCCCATGTGTACAGTCCCGTGTGTACAGTCCCGTGTGCCGTGCGTGTAGTCCCGTGTGTACAGTCCCGTGTGCCGTGCGTGTAGTCCCGTGTGTACAGTCCCGTGTGTAGAGTCCCATGTGTACAGTCCCTTGTGTACAGTCCCGTGTGTACAGTCCCGTGTGCCGTGCGTGTAGTCCCGTGTGTACAGTCCCGTGTGTACAGTGCCGTGTGCCGTGCGTGTAGTCCCGTGTGTACAGTCCCGTGTGTACAGTCTCATGTCCCGTGTGGACAGTCCCGTGTGTACAGTGCCATGCGTGTAGTCCCGTGTGTACAGTCCCGTGTGTACAGTGCTGTGAGTGTAGTCCCGTGTGTACAGTCCCATATCCCGTGTGTACAGTCCCGTGTGTACAGTGCCGTGTGCTTTGCTGGCAGTGCACGGGCCACTGAAGGTTTTCCGGTTTGGAGCGGACCAGGAGTCGACCCTGTGGGAAGCCAAGGACGGAGCGAGCGAGAGTTGGCGGGAAGTGAACATAACTGTGGAGAGCGCAGAGTCCTTCCAGGTCAGCACTGGGTGAAGCGTCTCACCCCTCAGCCACCCCCCACCCCACCCCACACACCCATCTGTCCCCACCCCCACCTCACCCACTCATCTGTTCCCGAGGCGGAGGGGAGAGGACCGGGTGCTGGGTGCGGTTGGGGAGGGAGGGGTGGAGCAGTGGAGCTGGGTGGGGGGTGGAGATGGGTGGCTGGGTGGGGGGAGACTGGGTGGGGGGAGACTGGGTCGGGGGAGGTGGGTGGGGGAAGGTGGGTGGGGGGAGACTGGGTGAGTGGGGGAGGGGAGGTGGGTGGGGGAAGGCTGGGTGGGGGAAGGTGGGTGGGGGGAGACTGGGTGAGTGGGGGAGGGGAGGTGGGTGACGCTGATGGGATGTGTCCCATCTCAGGTTGGGTTTCTGGTGATTAAATCGAATGACAAGGAGACCGGGTACATCGCCATTGACGACGTGGATTACCGGCCTGGCGTCAACTGTTTCGGCGTGAGCACGGACCAGGCTGTCGGGGGTACGTAGAGCTTCATCCCATTCCCCCTCCGGTCGACCTCACGTCCAGCGAAGGGAGACACAAAATGCTCAAGGACAGGACAGGAGAGATGCTGCCCGGCCCGCTGAGTTACTCCAGCATTTTGTGTCTCTCAATTTAAACCAGCATCTGCAGTTCCTTCCTGCACACTCAGGTCCAGCTAGTTGGGCCGGATCCTGACCCTCCCCAGACCGACACTGACCGGATACT
>NC_135983.1:29910965-29957233 GCF_053455715.1 Rhinoraja longicauda | reverse complement strand
CAGGTGCGGTCTCACCAAGGCCCTGTACAACTGCAGCAGAACCTCCCTGCTCCTATACTCAAATCCTCTTGCTATGAATGCCAACATACCATTCACTTTCTTCACTGCCTGCTGCACCTGCATGCTTGCTTTCAATGACTGGTGCACCATGACACCCAGGTCACGTTGGCATCTCCCCTTTTCCTAATTGGTCACCATTCAGGTAATACTCTGCTTTCCTGTTCTTGCCGCCAAAGTAGATAACCTCACATTTATCCACATTATATTGCATCTGCCATGCATTTGCCCACTCGCCTAATCTATCCAAGTCACTCTGCAGCCTCCTAGCATCCTCCTCGCAACTAACACTGCCACCCAGCTTCGTGTCATCCGCAAACTTAGAGATGTTGCATTCAATTCCCTCGTCCAAACCATTAATATATATTGTAAACTGTAAACCTGGTTCTGTAATCCGAGCAGAATCGTCTGCCTAAGTCAGACACAAAGTGCTGGAGCAACTCAGCTGGTCAGGCGGCATCTGTGGGGACGGAATGGGTGACGTTTTGGGTCGGGACCCTTTCCCACAGATGCTGCCCGAACGCTGAGTTTCTCCAGCACTTTGTGTCCGTCTCCATGTAACCTGCAGTTCCTCTCTGCACAGAAACCTGCGTCAACGGGCGCTCGGTGCCGCCACCCGCCGAAGCCGCGCCTCCCCCGCCGGTGGCCGCGCCTCCCCCTCCTCCCCCGCCGTGGGCCGCGCCTCCCCCGCCGCCGTGGCCGCGCCTCCCCCTCCCACCCCGCCGTGGCCGCGCCTCCCCTCCCCCCGCCGTGGCCGCGCTCCCCCGCCGCCGTGGCCGCGCCTCCCCCCCCCCCCCCCCCCCCCCCCGCTTAGGCCGCGCCTCCCAACCCCCCGCCGTGGCCGCGCCTCCCACCCCGCCGCCGTGGCCGCGCCTCCCACCCCCCCGCCGTGGCCGCGCCTCCCACCCCCCCGCCGTGGCCGCGCCTCCCACCCCCCCCCCGCCGTGGCCGCGCCTCCCATCCTCCCGCTGTGGCCGCGCTCCCACCCCCCGCCGTGGCCGCGCCTCCCCCTCCCAGGGCCGGAAGTGACGTAAGGCACAAGATGGCGGCGCGGGTCCGCTGCGCGGGATCTTCGCCGTTTACAAACCGCCCGGCGTCCACTGGCGGAGCGTCCGCGGCAACGTGCGGGGCGGCCTCTTGCACGGTGGGTCCCGGCCCCCCAACCCCAGCCCCGGCCCACAGCCCCCCGGCCCCCGGGCCCCCCGCCTGCTGCACGGTGGGTCCCAGCCCACAGCCCCCCCGGCCCCCCGCCTGCTGCCAACGGGTGGGTCCCAGCCCCGGCCCCCAGCGCGCCCTGGCGTCCACTGGCGGGGCGGCCTCCTGCACGATCAGCCCCGGCCCCCCCCCCGGCCCCCCGCTGCTGCACGGTGGGTCCCAGCCCCGGCCCCCCGGCCCCCCGCCTGCTGCACGGTGGGTCCCAGCCCCGGCCCACAGCCCCCCGCCTGCTGCACGGTGGGTCCCAAGCCCCGGCCCCCCGGCCCCCCAGTCCCGGCCCCCAGTGCGCCCGCATTACCTACGCGAGATAACCACTTCTGAGGTGTTTTGCGCAGTAATCAACCAGAACCCTGCTCCCCCTCACCCCCCCCCCCCTCCCGCGCCTCGGCTTGTGGCCCTTGTCCTGACGGTGCCCCCCTCCCCAGAACCCCCTCCTCACTATAACCCCCCCGCAACCCCCTCCTCTGCTTCCCCTCTCTAGCTACCCGACCACCAGTCTCAAACCATCACCCCCTCACTATAACCCCCCTCACTATAACCCTCCTCACTATAACCCCCTCACTATAACCCCCCTCACTATAACCCCCCTCACTATAACCCCCCTCACTATAACCCCCCTCACTATAACCCCCCTCACTATAACCCCCCTCACTATAACCCCCCTCACTATAACCCCCCTCACTATAACCCCCCTCACTATAACCCCCCTCACTATAACCCCCCTCACTATAACCCCCTCACTATACCCCCTCACTATAAACCCCCCTCACTATAACCCCCTCAATAACCCCCTCACTATCACCCCCCTCACTATCACCCCCTCACTATAACCCCCCTCACTATAACCCCCCTCACTATAACCCCTCACTATAACCCCCCTCACTATAACCCCCTCCACTATAACCCCTCACTATAACCCCCCTCACTATAACCCCCTCACTATAACCCCCCTCACTATAATCATCCAACACCATCAGACTCCCTCCACATCATAACTCACCAGCCCCCTCCTCCGCTCCCCTTCACTAGCCCCCCACCACAAACCCCTCCCACCACAGCAGTCCCCCACTGGTGCCAAGCATCTGATGCTCTGATCTCTGACATGGAGCTCCTCTCACACCGACCCTTGTGTGTTCATTAGGCTGTTGTTGATGTAGAATATTTACATCGTATGCGGTTGCTGCATTGTTTGGTCAACTTGCCGATGGTGATACATCAGGTTAAGTAGACGGGGCTGAGGAATGTTGGTGAAGAGGAAACCTGTGGATCGAGCTCATGGTTTGCTGCAAGTGGTAACTCGATTAGCTGGGGTGATCACGCCATGATGGGGCTTCCTGGCACCTCACCGCGCTCGCACATGTGATACAGGTGGGAATTGGTGACAAGTCTCATCCTTTCACCCCATTGCCAGAACTCAACGCGTCGGAATGTCCACTTCCACACGATCAGATCCGCTTTCTGCCGGAGGATCAGCCAGGGTGCAAATGGCTCAGAAACAACCTGACTGTCACAAAGCTGCCTGCTCTGGCCAACCACCCACGGGTAAGGTTCAAGGGAGGGCCTCGGGGGGGGGGCGGGAGGGGAGGGGAGGATGGTGGGGGGTGGGAGGGGAGGGGAGGGGAGGGGGGGAAGGGGAGGGGAGGGGGAGGGGGGAGGGGAGGGGAGGGGGGGGGAGGGGAGAGGAGGGTGGGGGGGGGGAGGGGAGAGGAGGGTGGGGGGGGGAGGGGAGGGGAGTGAGAGGGGAGGGTGGGGAGGGGAGGACACGACGACCAATGTCCATGTGAACTGATATGATGTAGTATTGGAGTTAAGTGCTGGGTAGAGGGACACACACTGCAGTATTGGTTAATGCAGCGTTTGGGAGTCTGATGTTTTGTGTTTAATTCCGGGTTTGGGAGTCTGCAGTATTGGATTGTTTAATGCAGGGTTTGGGAGTCTGCAGTATTGGAGTGTTTAATGCAGGGTTTGGGAGTCTGCAGTATTGGGATTGTTTAATGCAGGGTTTGAGAGTCTACTTATTGTTTTATATGTTACCTGTTTCCACACTGTATGACTCCACGTTGTGTCTTGCAGTGAGAGGGCCGAGGTTTGTTGGTTTGAGGATAGGAGCTGGTCATCGCCTGGACTGGCGATCATCTGGTGTCTTTGGTGAGTCTGGGTGTTGAATCTATTTCCTCTGTTTTCATGCTTTTCAACACAATTAAGTGATAGAATGATTTGTTGTTTGTCCGATTATTCAATAACAGCCAATGTGTGTTATTATTAAATTATACGTTTTAATATTTTGTAAAAGAGCAAAATGGCAATGTAACGCTGGAAATGTAGCTCTCTGCTGGTCTGACTGGTGTGTCTTTGCGGATCCTATTCACAGACTAACTGGCTCTCGTGCACAGTGTAAGTTGCCCCAATGCCCCACCAGTGGCCATTGAAGATTGGTCTGTAACTGCTGGATCTCCAGGAAGATCCTCACATTGACTAGCTATCTCCATACTTTCAACGGTTTCTATATTATCACGTGCGTGCCCCAAGGTACAGTGAGATGATTGCTGTCTGTCCTCCTTCCAGTGTCACACATCTGAAATAAGCACGAAGTACCTTGGCCCCATGGCAAGAGGTACAGAAGTGTGAAAACACACCTCCAGATTCAGGGACAGTTTCTTCCCAGTTGTTATCATGCAACTGAACCATTCTATTCCCAACTAGAGAGCAGTCCTGAGCTACTATCTATCTACCAGATTGGTGACCCTCGGAATATCCTTGTTCGGACCTTGCTGGACTTTATCTTTCTCCCGTATCTGTAAACTCTGGAAGGCTTGATCGAAATCTTGTCGAATCTTTCCGCTGACTGGTTAGCAGTAAGAGCTTTTCACTGTTCATGACAATAAACTAAACTAAACATTGAACCTGGACTCTTCAGTCCTGCAATGAGCAATTGCTGTAGAGTTCAGTCGTGTCGGATGGGAAGGTTGCAAAATCTTGCAGCTTCTCTCACACTGGCCCTTCAGCTGATTAAAATCTGCTCAAATGTTTAAGTATTTTATATTGCATTTAAATGTTAACATGTTTAGTCAGAGTTTAGGATGTTGAAGGTTTTCCCAGTGTTGGCAATGTGTTTGGGGCCACAACAGTGGTTTGGAGCGACACTGCTCCACGCAGAGTTATTTATTTTGGCTTATTGTCACGTGTACTGAGGTACAGTTGCATGCTAACCAGTCAGTAGAAAGATAATACATGATTGCAATCGAGCCATTCATAGTGTACAGATACATGATAAAGGGAATAACATGAATAACGTTTAATGCAGGTAAAACCAGTAAAGTCCAATCAAGGATAGTCTGAGGGTCCCCAATAAGGTATTGAGCAGCTCAGAACTGTTCTCTCGTTGTGGGAGATTGGTTCAGTTTCCTGATAATACCTGGGAAGAAACTGTCCCTGAATCTGTAGGTGTGCATTTTCACACTTCTATACCTTTTGCCCGATGGGACAAGAGGAAGTGGCCAGGGTTGCGACTGGTCCTTGATTATGCTGCTGGTCTTGCCGAGGCAAAGTGAGGTATAAATGGAGTCAATGGAAGGGAGGTTGGTTTGTGTGATGGTCTGGGCTGCATCCACAATTCTCTGCAATTTCTTGCGGTCTTGAATGGAGCTGATCCCAAATGAAGCTGTGAATTCTTCAAATTGTCCTGTTTGTTCTGGACTTCCCATCCTATCAAACGCTTTAAACATAACAAATAAAACTAGAGATTTAAAAAACTGCAGATGCTGGAATCAGATATAAATAAAAATGCAAAATGCTGAAGTGAAGGTAGACACAAAAGCTGGAGTAACTCAGCGGGTCAGAGAGCATCTTGGGAGAGAAGGAATGGGTGACGTTTCAGATCGAGGCCCGTCTTCAGACTGATGTCAGGGGCGGGACAAAGAGGTTTACACCCCAGCGGTATGAACATCGGGCAAAGCAGCAGTCGGTGAATACTCACGGTGACACTCAACACTGACCGGGCAGGGTCTGTGCAAAGAGTGTGTGTGTTGAGTTTGCTTCTAATGCCCTGTGCTGGACCTGAATTCTTAGTTTTTCTGTACAGAGGCCACCAAACTCGCTGAGTGTTGCCAGCATTTCCCGTTTTGGGTTTTGCACTCTGAGAGGCTGTGAAAGCTGGTCAAAGTCAGAGTTCGGTACCTGGTCGGGTAACGGGCGAGGGCGGTAAAGTGGTGCCGAGACACCAGTCAACGTTACGCCAGATCTGAGTGAGGAAGGGCGGGTGGACAGCAACCTGCAGGTGTTGTGGAAGTTGCATCTTGCGCAAGGTGGGGTTGGGAATATTGTCCCCACGATCAGCTCTGTAGCTCCAGTGTACCTCTGGGCCACATGTGCTTGGTAGCAGGGGGCGTTGAGATATGCAGTGTGGAATGCCATAGGTAGAGTCTCTCACGGCCCCATTGTCTTTCCACAGTGCTCGCAGTTGGCAGCGGCAACAAGCAATTGTCTTACCTGCAGGACTGTCACCTGACCAAGGTAAGGCTGGAGGGAGTTGCGTGCCCAGCTGATGGTCTTCCCTACCCTGGCACCATAGTACCCTCCTCTGCAGAAGCCACCTCTTTAACCTGATTGGCATGGGTGTACAATGCAAGACAGGCAGGTGAGAGGCTGGAAGTCGGAAAGACAGATCAGTGCACAGAGTGGGCAGTAACACGGCTGGGAGTGAAGCAGAGGGATCTAGGAGCGTAGGTACATAGTTCCCTGAAAGTGGCGTCACAGGTAGACAAGGAGTGTTGTAGAGCAAAGGGGTCTAGGAGCACAGGTACACCGTTCCCAGACAGGAGATAGGGTAGTCAAGAAGGCTTTCAGTACACGAGACTTCATCAGTCATAGTATTTGGGGGTGGGGGAGGAAAGGGATGAAGTGTGGCCCATTCACAGTAATAAACTCCATGTATGTTCAGCCTGGGTCAGCCAGGCTCACTGGACAGTGAACAGGAGCTGGAGATGTTGATTCCTCCTACTCACTGCCCAACGACAGGATAACGTTGCTGCTTTCTGTCCAGGTTGTAATTGAGGCCACTGTTACAGTGACCCAGCGTCATGTTAATGTCCGGTGTTCTGGCTTCCCAGGAATACACGGTACACGGAAGCTTCGGATTAGCAACCGAGGATTTCTCCGACACAGGCAGGCTGATTGAGAAAACAACCTACGGTGAGTGTTCTCAACAGCACTGATGTGCTTCTTTGTCCCACACAGAACACTGCAGGTATTCAGTACAGGGATGGGTGGTGGACACAACTCATTGACCAGATGCCCCAGTTTTAAATAATCTGCCACATTGCGCTGGGGTAACCCAGTGGAGGTAAAGGCAGATAGAAGTGATGGGGGAGTAATGAGCAGGAGGAGGCAAGGGTAGAAAATTGGGTGATGGGGTGGGAGCAGGATGATATGGGAAAGGAGACCCCCTCCCCTCAGTACCAACTGCCCCCCCCCCCCCCCAGCTCATTGCCACAACCACTCAGCACCAGCTCCCCCACCCTCCCCAGTGCCAGCTGCCACACATCCCCAGAGCCCCACCTCTGCTGTGCATCCCTTAAACTTCATCCACTTCAGAACATCTGCCCCATTATTATTGTGGCCGCCCGTGGTTCTGCCTCTGTGGTGAAACTGCTTTTGGTGCCTCCCTACTGTCTGCTCATTGGGTTTGGGAGTCAGTTCCTATTTGGCTGTTTGATTCTTTCTGGCCATCGATGCTCAATGGGGCTGAGTGAGGGATCGGTGCACCTGGTGCTTCACTGTAACACTGCAGTCTGCCCCCCCCCCGTGAGGGTGTGGATGTGGGGACGTCTGTACTGTAACCCTGCCCCCCCCCCGTGAGGGTGTGGGGACGTCTATACTGTAACCCTGCCCCCCCCTCCCCGTGAGGGTGTGGGGACGTCTGTACTGTAACACTGCTGTCTGGGCCCCGGGCCCCATGAGCACTGGACCCTGCCCCCCCCCCCCCCCCCCCCCGTGAGGGTGCCGCACTCTTTGTGTGGGTGTGGGGACGTCTGTACTGTAACTCTGCACCCTGGGCCACTGTGGGTGTGGGGATGTTTGTACTGAAACTGCGCTATTGTTGCAGATCACATCACCCGGGACAGACTGGAGCGCATCATCGCTGTGATCCAGGGCAGCCACCAGAAAGCTCTCATCACGTATGTATCTGGGCAAGCTCTCATCACGTATGTATCTGGGCACGGCAGTGCTCGATTCTAAGCTCACTGTACATTCTGCAGGAACAGATATTGTAGAGTCTGAAGGAACAGATATTGTAGAGTCTGAAGGAACATCTATAGTACATTTAGGAACAGTGTCTGTCCAAAAGCCATATTTAGCAAGTATAGATGGGCATGAGAGTGTGACCAAGCCCATGCGTGGGGAACACACGTGTGTCAGGAGCTAACGTGTGCGGGGCTAACCGTTTGTGGGGCTAACCATGTGAACTCTCCCACCCTAGGTATTCTGGCATTGATTTGAAAAGCCAAGCGGCGTATGAGCTTGCCTGTCGTGGGATGTTGCGGCCGATGCACAAGTCCCCTCCCATCATCACCGGCATTCGGTGCAGCGAGTTCTCCCTTCCAAACTTCACCCTGGGTATGTTGGTAAACTGAAGATGATTTACATCCCTTGCTGTAAGGTCCATGTTGCCTCTCCTGCTGTGAAGGCACTGACACACTCGTGTCTGATCACTCCTGTGGTGAAGGCACTGACACACTCGTGTCTGATCACTCCTGTGGTGAAGGCACTGACACACTTGTGTCTGATCACTCCTGTGGTGAAGGCACTGACACACTCGTGTCTGATCACTCCTGTGAAGGCACTGACACACTCGTGCCTGATCACTTGTAGTGCAGTGAAACTGATAATGTGCTCAGAACAACAGATCCAAACTAATACTCTCAACCACCTTTACTTCACTTTTTTATTAGCCATTACAAAGTAGTGAATCCCCCGTGAGCCCATGTGACTGTCAGCCAACAAGCCCACAGGATATTCCAGCAGTCACATACGGATTGTCGTAATTTTGCTGTGTTGTGTGACTGGTCCAGGAGGTTTCTTATCGATGATGGGCTCCAGTCAATGGGCTGGTGATGGGCTCCAGTCAATAATGGGCTAGTGATGGGCTCCAGTCAATAATGGGCTGGTAATGGGCTCCAGTCAATGGCTAGTGATGGGCTCCAGTCAATAATGGGCTAGTGAGGGGCTCCAGTCAATAATGGGCTAGTGATGGGCTCCAGTCCGTGGCTTGTGATGGGCTCCAGTCCGTGGCTAGTGATGGGCTCCAGTCCGTGGCTAGTGAGGGGCTCCAGTCCGTGGCTAGTGAGGGGCTCCAGTCCGTGGCTGGTGAGGGGCTCCAGTCCGTGGCTGGTGAGGGGCTCCAGTCCGTGGCTGGTGATGGGCTCCAGTCCACAGGCTGGTGATGAGCTCCAGTCCACAGGCTGGTGATGGGCTCCAGTCCGTGGCTAGTGATGGGCTCCAGTCCACAGGCTGGTGATGGGCTCGAGTCCACAGGCTGGTGATGAGCTCCAGTCCGTGGCTAGTGAGGGGCTCCAGTCCGTGGCTAGTGAGGGGCTCCAGGTCAATGGGCTGGTAAACCTGGCTGCAAGCCTCCTTCTGCCCAGCAGTCCCTCACTTTGTTTTCTGTTTCCCGCAGAGGTCCAGTGTGTGCACGAGACCCAGCAGTACCTGCGCAAGATCATCCATGAAATCGGCTTGGAGCTGAAATCATCAGCAGTGTGCACCAGAGTGCGACGCACACGCGACGGAGTTTTCACACTGGACGATGCATTGATCAGAACAGACTGGAAACTGCAGCAAATCTCCAGCGCAGTCCAGCGCAGCCAGCCTCGAGTGGCAGCTGCCCTGCGGGAGGAGAGCTGGAGGCACACTGCCCTCTCGGGAGGCAGCGTCTCAGAGAGATGGCCAGTGCCCACAGAGGCAGAGCCCTGACTGCACATAGTCCTGCACTTCAGTTCCACTCATGGTCACGAAGGAAAATCTCCAGTGAAATCATTCAGAGAAAGTACTCTACACCTGAAAACAGAACAATAATGAAAGAAAATGTGGAACCCGTGATTTAGATCAATATTATTTTTCTAAATCAGACATTGGTGAGCAAGTTGAACAAAGGGCTGTGTGCATCAGATAATCCTGCAAAGGCCAGAGGATTGAATGAGAACAGGTCAGTGAGTTTATTGTGGTGGCCAGCATGTACAGACAGAATGTAGGAGAGGTAACAGGCAGAGTGTCGGCGACCTGTTGCCTCCTTACACTGAGCACTGCCAGTTCCAAGCCCGCTCCTGTCTGCAGCCAAACCCATCATTATTATAAATGATTGTACAAACGTTCTTACCAAAGCCCCTATTTTATGCCCGAGTCGGGCGTTGAAGAGGGGGGCAGGGGAAGATTCCAATCTCTTCCCGCAGTGACTCCAAGCTCTGCTCCCATCGGTTCTCGTAGTAGATGTTATATACACAGTCAGCTGTTCGACCACACTGCACAGCCCATGGGATCAGGTCTCTTGTTAAAACACCAATGTTCCTGCCACAGGAGACATAAGAATGGATTACGCACAGGCAAGACATTGACCTCTAATCCTGGACTCAAACCTTGCTGTCAAAGATCCAACTGTCTACCCTATCTACTCCTTTCATAATTTAATAAACTTCTATCAGTTCTCCCCTTAGCGTTCAACATGCCAGACAAAACGATCCAAGTTTGTCCAACCTCTTCTGACTAAATGCCCTCTAATACGGGCAGCATCGTGGTAAATATCTTCTGCACCGTCTCCAAAGCCTCCACATCTTCCTGTCATGAGACAAACAAAATTGCAATATTACACATGTGGCCTCATCAAAGTTGCAGCATGACTTCCCAACTCTTGTACTTAATGCCTGACTGATCAAGGCAAACATTGATTTTATTTTCCAATCTATCTATTTGTGTTTCTACTTTAAGGAAGCTATGGACTTGGACCCCAAGATCCCTCTGTACATCCATGCTGATAAAGATCCTGCCCTCAAACTATATATTTCCCCTTGCAGAGAGGAACCTCAGGTCTGGGGAAAAGAGATGGCGGATCCTGAACAAACATCACAATTGCTTGGATTAAACTTCATTTGCCATTTCTCTGCCCATATTTTCAAACAATTCAGAGTTTGCTGTGTCCTTTAACAGTCTTTCACATTGTCTGCAACCACAAACTTGTGTTGTCTGTAAAGTTAGTAACCAACCCACCTACATTTACGCTTAAAAAAAAATAGTGCTGGAGTAACTCAGCGCGTCAGGCAGCATCTCTGGAGAACATGGACAGGTGACGTTTCACAGAGTGCTGGAGTAACTCAGCGGGTCAGGCAGCATCTCTGGAGAACATGGATAGGTGACGCTTCACAGAGTGCTGGAGTAACTCAGTGGGACAGGCAGCATCTCTGGAGAGAAGGAATGGTGACGTCACCCTATGTTCAAGAAATGTACATAAAGCAAAACTGGTATCATGTCTTTGTAATGTGATTGCAGTGAATAATGGCACATGCAAATGACTACATGTATCTGCACATATTATAAGTGACCATGTATATCTACACATATTATAAATGACCACGTATATCTACACATATAAATGACCACGTATATCTGTACACATTATAAATGACCGCATATATCTACACATATAAATGACCACGTATATCTGCACATGTTCAGAATATCTTTGGGGAAGTGATGGCAAGATTCTCACAGGTAATTCCCGATCTGGAGATCCCAGTGGGATGGGGGCTCTCTGTTATCTGGACTATTTGATCCAAAACGGGAGAGCGTTTACCTGGTGGACACACGGAGTGGGCCGAACACTGCTCCCAGAACACACATTGGCAGCCCAGTCTGCACCGCCTCAAACCACTTGACAGCAACCTCACCTGTTGAGTGTAGAGAAACACATGTTAGTGCTCACACACACACCTGGCCACAGCCTCCTCCCAAACAAATGAACTTCACGGCAAGCCCACAGATGTGGACATGTTTCCTACATTGCCCAAACTAAGGTTGGGTAAGAGTACTAATCACGCTCTGAACTGGAGGGGTTTCGACACTGGGCCATTGTGAAGTGGGATAGGTCTGCCCTAAAGGGATTTACCATGCCCTATCGTAATTGTTCAGCCATGATCACATTGAATGGCGGTGCTGGCTTGAAGGGCCGAATGGCCTATTCCTGCATCTATTGCCTATTGTTGCTGCCCCATTACCACCAGAGGCTCATGTTCTCAGCTCTCTTACTGCCAAGGAGTACATACCATGTTTAAAGTTTGTCCAACCGTGTCTTACAGCTGATCCCCTCTACTGGCAACATTCTGGTAAATCTCTCCAAAGCATCCACATCCTTCCTGTCATGGGGCGACCTCTAAAGCAGCAACATGACTCTGATACTGAACGCCAGCTCTCTCGGCAAACCCATCAGTTCCATTCCCCAACATCGCTCCCTGTACCTCATCCTCACAGTTGTCCATCACCCACCCACCTCTCCCCCAGTTGTGTTCTCCGTGGGCTTCTCCAGGCTGCCTCACGCATCACCCCAGAGTCAGCTCCTTACTGACCACAATACTCAAGTCCATTATTACAGCCACTGCCCTTGTGTCCACTAACCTCCTAGAAACATAGAAAATAGGTGCAGGAGGAGGCCATTCGGTCCTTCGAGCCAGCACCACCATTCATTGTGATTATGGCTGATCATTCACAATCAATAACTCCTCAGAAAGGCTGTGGAGTAGCTCAATAATCCCTCCTCATCTCACTCGTCAGTTGGGATGCCCCTCGTCTATCTCTGGCGATAGATCGCCTGCAACTATTCCCATTGCTGTAGATTCCATTAGTTTCACTTTGGTGACCTGCATGGGAAGATGACATTGCTCATGTTCTTCCCTGTGAGTGCACGGAATAAATGGATTATCGAAACATTTACTGTCCTGTGCCGAACCTAAAATTTAATCCACTGTAGACCACATGTGTCTGGTACACTCAGAGTTCCACTCGTCCTTGGCTGAAGCCTTGAATGATCCCCTCCAAACTAACTTCACATTCATCTGGTGCAGGAAGTAGAGAGGTGAAGTGACCCAACTGCCTGAACCCCATTGGAACCCAGATGCCTGGAATGTGTAATTGGGTCAGAGAGAGGTCTGAGGCTGGTATTTCTCAAGTAAATAAGGAGAGGTAGACAGGTGACAGGTATGCACAGGTAAATACATCACCTAATCTTCCCACAGGGAGACAGGTACACAGATAAATCACTTGGTAGGTCACCTACTCCACCCACAGGGTGAGGTGGACAGGTACGCAAAGGTAATTCATTGCCAAGTCAATGGATATTTTTAAGGCAGAGATATATTCTTGATTAGTACGGGTGTCAGGGGTTACGGGGAGAAGGCAGGAGAATGGGGTTAAGAGGAGAAGATAGATCAGCCATGATTGAATGGTGGAGTAGACTTGATGGGCCAAATAGCCTAATTCTGCTCCTATCACTTATGAACATGAATTCACCTGAAGTTCACCTACTCCACCCACAAGGAGAGGTGGACAGGTACACGTAGGTAACTCACCTGAAGGTAGACACAAAATGCTGGAGTAACAGCGGGACAAGCAACATCTCTGGAGAGAACAAATGGGTGACATTTTGGGTTGAGACCCTTCCGTCTGAAGAAGGGTCTCAACCCGAAATGTCACCCATTCCCTCTCTCCAGAGATGCGGCCTGTCCTGCTGAGTTACTCCAGCATTTTGTGTCTATCTTCGCTTTAAACCAGTTTGCAGTTCTTGCCTACACTCTCCTGAAGGTCACCCACGAGGTAGACAGGTGCACAGGTAACTCACCTGAAGGTCACCCACGAGAGGTAGACAGGTGCACAGGTAACTCACCTGAAGGTCACCCATTCCACCCACAAGCCAACACATTCACTGCCCCTGTGAGTGGACTTACCAAGGATGTTGGTGGGCATTCCCAGCAGGGTGTGCATGAAGTCGTGTACCTCACGGTACCTCTGGATCACATACGCCAGCTCCTCCTCATCCACAAACTTCACCGGCATCCGGCTGTCAGGAGTAACGCGCTGCAGACACAAGGGACCGGTCAATCTGAGGAGTAACTCATTGTAGACACAAGGGACCGATCAATCTGAGGAGTAACTCACTAGAGACACAAGGGACTGATCAATCTGAGGAGTAACTCATTGCAGACACAAGGGACCGATCAATCTGAGGAGTAACTCACTGGAGACACAAGGGACCGATCAATCTGAGGAGTAACTCACTGGAGACACAAGGGACTGATCAATCTGTGCCCTCTCATCAGGCACATGTATCACATCAGCATGCCGCACACAAACTAATCACATGTCCAAGTGACATTTATCACGGATAATTCACGTGACACACCCTTTGGGCAGGCGTCATTGATATTTAATTACACGCAGATACACAGGCCCCACTGGTACACAGGCTGCACTGATAGAGGCCGCACTGGTGCACAGGCCCCAATGGTGCACAGGCCCCACTGGTACACAGGCCGCTGATACACGATACACACCCTTTGCTGCACACTGTAATTGTTCCATCAATGGTTTCAACAATCCCCCCTAGTTCCTCCATCTCTATTCTCTACACTGCACCACACTCCAGGATTGAGATCCTGATATCAAACCTTTGCTTACAGCATTCGCGGCCACAAAACTGAATCAATTTTTACTTAATTATACTATTAAAATAATTAATTCATAAATTTCGTCTTAACCTCTTCTGGGAGCAGCCTCACCCTCACATTCATCTATCTGCAAGACAGATGCCCTTGCCCAGGTGGTAGTGTCTCTGGTCCTTACCCATCCCGCCCAAGGGGGTCAGCTTCAGATCGTAAAACATTCTAATTGAGCACCAACTCTTTTTTATAAAGGAAATGCATTTTTTAAGCATGTGACTTAGGTTTTGGGTTGTTGGTGGAGCAATGTTTATGATCCCCTGCCTTCCCCTCTAACGCTTATCCAGTAGATCCCTGCACCTGGTCACTACAACATCCAGTAGATCCCTGCACCTGGTCACTCCAACATCCAGTAGATCCCTGCACCTGGTCACTCCAACATCCAGTAGATCCCTGCACCTGGTCACTCCAACACCCAGTAGATCCCTGCACCTGGTCACTCCAACATCCAGTAGATCCTGCACCTGGTCACTCCAACATCCAGTAGATCCCTGCACCTGGTCACTCCAATGTCCAGTAGATCCCTGCACCTGGTCACTTCAACATCCAGTGGATCCCTGCACCTGGTCACTCCAATGTCCAGTAGATCCCTGCACCTGAGACAGATACAAAAGGTTGGAGTAAATCAGCGGGACAGGCAGCATCTCTGGAGAAAAGGAATGGGTGACGTTTCAGGTTGAGACCCTTCTTCGAACGTCACCCATTCTTTCTCTCCAGAGATGCTGCCTGTCCCGCTGAATTACTTCAGCTTTTTGTGTCTTTTTGCAGTTCCTTCGTACACAGATCCCTGGCCACTCCACCATCACAGCTGAGGTTCTGGGGATGGTCGCAATTTCTGGAGGTGGAACAACTCCAGCTGGAGCAACTGTGATTTTGTTCACAGATCAAGACAAGAGGTTACTTCAGTGAACACATGGCCAATGCACATGAACCTGGACGATTGTCAAAGATCCAGGGTTGCCACAGAGCCCAGCAATGGCAAGTGCCAGTTTCGGTCACGATGCACCAGTACAGCCGACCAGTTCAGCACAAACCTCCCATCCCCAACCTCCCTTGTCCATGTCGATGACCAGGTGCCTCCAGCTCTCAGCAATCAATGAGAGGGTTAGAAGTGATGCCACAGCTGAGGGACCAGGCTAGTGCCTGCCCCTCTGCCCCACACACCAACAAACACAGTGCCCTTTGGCCTCTGGTTCCTGCCAGCTGATTGCCAGATTAACTGGCGAGAGTTTGTTGGACTCCATGCTCATGGTGGAAAGCTTGAGCCGCTGAGTTACTCCAACACTTTGCAACAAAGACACCGTGCATGCAAGGCAAGAATCTGCTTGGATTAAAATGTCAAACTTGCTGCTCCAGGATGATCGGGGTTGGTCAACACGGATTAAACTCACGTTGACATCAAGAAAGCGGACGTATTCTCGGCCAAACGTTCCCTCAGGCAGCTCCCTCAGGGCGGTGAGATCCAGAGTAGACGAGTTGATGCATGGTCTCTCCCTGTAACCACCAACACCAGAAGCACACTCAGCTACAGATACAGATCTGTTAAAGTAAAGCATTGGCATCGAGAGCCTCCACAGTTGACCAGAATGTACCAGTTTAAAATCTGCAACTTTAAACGTAAATCTCTGTGGTGACATCGATAGACATTGCATGAGTGAACATATCATTTAAAAAACATCACTTGTGGACTCTCACCACCCCCTCACCTATAAAGGCTTGAACATGCTTGATGTTGTCAACTAGCATCAAGTATTTGCTGATGCACTTTGACCCCTCTCCCACCTCCTCTCCCTCGCTCCCCCCCCCCCCCATGCATCCACCCACTCACCCAACCTATCCAAGTCACCCTGTAGCCTCATAGCATCCTCCTCGCAGCTCACACTGCCACCCAGCTTTGTGTCATCCGCAAACTTGGAGATGTTACATTTAATTCCTTCGTCTAAATCGTTAATATATATTTTAAATAACTGGGGTCCCAGTGTTGTGTCTGGAGATCTTCTCGGGAAGAACCCCATGGTGGAATAAATCTGATGTGCTAATCCAGTATCACGTGTGATTATTCAGACTGAAGGTAAAGAATTTGATTTAACATTTGGTGGCAGCGGTGGGATTTCAAAAGACAATTACCACGAGTTCACGGCCAAGGAGCTGAGAAGTCTCGGAGGCAGAGAGAGGAATTGGGCCCCCGATGCAAGTGGTTTGTTTTACTGCATCGGTTTCCTCTGATCTGTCGTCTGATGACGAATTGGCCATTCGCTAACTCTTGTGTGATATCTTGACGAAATCAGGTCAGTCTGGTGAATACTGGAAGCGGCAGATATTTTGGTCAGTGATTGGTATCACTGGGAGTCGACTATAATTAAATGATATCGATATCAATACCACTGGGTCCGGTTTCAGTCCTGAGAGAGTGGGGCACAGGTCAGGTTTCAGTCCTGAAAGTGCGGACGTTGTTCAGGTTTCAGTCCTGAAAGCGTGGGTTACAGTCGCTGTAAGATTGGGTCCGATTGTGTGTATGAAAGTGTTGTGAGGTGTGTGAGCTTGTGTGAAGTGTTGTGGGGGGTATTAAGATTTGTGACGTTTGGAATGCGACTGTGTAATTTGTGTAATTTGCAACGCACTGTGTTGAATTATCAGTCAGCAAGATGGGTAATCGTTTGGATACTACAACTGAATCAAACAGTGCTTTGCAAATCTTATGTGAACGGTATCCTGACAAATCGGAGCAATTCAGACAATTGTCGGGGGTGTTAAACAAGAAATTAGGGGATGACTTTTGGCCATTAGAAGGAATAAAGGCTCTGGATGATGTCAAGAAGGTTCAGGAGATAATTTGGAAGAGTAATAGGGGTACTCTGGCAAAGGAACTTATTGCCCTGTGGAAACAGTATTGTCAAGAATTAAGGGAAGCTTCAGTGTTGGCAAGTTGGCAGGATAATGCTTTGAAATTGGGAATAGGAATTACTGAAGGGGGAGTGGCTAAATCAGCCGGAGTGTTAAAGAAGGAATGTGCTCATGAGAAACGTTTGAGACAGAAGTCTGGTAAGACCCTGATGGGGTCTGGGGATATGGATGTAAGGGATTACGTAGTCCAATGGCTGGCTTTCCCCGAATGAAGGGAGACTGTTTGTTTCCTGATTTGGATGAATGGAATCACAGAATTGCCTGAAGTCCCTAAATCCCCCATATGTTGTCAGGATGGCAACTGGAGTCAGCAGCTTTGAGCATTCTGCTCAGCCAGCTGAACTAGTTGTCCTAATACAACAGAGCAGATTTCCGTTATGAAATGATCTGCCCACACAACAGGTCAAACACCGGTGGACGTAGGGAACCATTTAGGAAGCTAGAGAGGCGTCCCGGGAACAGCGGGTGGTTGTGCCTAAAATGATGGGCCAGACTGAAAGCTCAAATAAAAGCAAGTCTCCCTTGGAAAGGAATGCCAACCATCCAAGACGTCATTAAATCACAGGAGGACACTCCTGACCGGGATAAGGTACTGTGGAAACAGCTCGGGTGCACAGTTGATTGTGAATCTAAACTGTGGATCATCCCTGCTGGACAGGCTTGTATGTCAGATGATTTAGCAATGTGGGTTATTGAATATATACACTTTGCAACTCATTGTGGTGCTAAAGCAACCAGTGATATGCTCCTAGCCACATGCTGGCATTCACGGTTACAATCTCTGGCTCAAGGTATTAGCAATCGTTGCCTGATTTGTCAGCAACATAATCCTGGAAAGGGTGTACCTTGTGAGATGGGTAAAACACCATTGTCCGTGGGTCCATTTGAGACCCTCCAGATGGACTACAGTGAGCTGGAGAGATGTCAGTGTTATAAATATGTATTAGTTATTGTAGATGAGTTTAGTAAATGGATTGAGGCTCACCTAACAAAGCCTCTACTGTCGTGAAGTGTTAATGAGATTAATCCCAGGTATGGAATTCCAAGCCGATTAAGTTCAGACAACGGCTCTTATTTCATGGGTCAAATAAACAAGGAATTCTGTACCCAGATGGGCATCCAGTAATAGTTGTATAGTGCCTACAGACCTCAGGCTGCCGGACTAGTTGAAAGGGTTAATCAGACCTTAAAAGTAAATTGGCCAACTACAGGCTGAAATGGGGGGATATGTGTTACTTAGACCCTGGAAAACGTACATATTACACACAGTTTTCAGCTTGTAACCAAGAGATTAGGAGACGAAGGATGGTCAGCGTGGGGGAAGCATGGAATGTAAAAGCCGAAGGCAAAGCAAGTTTATTTATATGGCACATTCCAGCAACAAGGCAATTTAAAGTGTTTTACATAAAACATTAAAGAGCAGGAAGCTGAAATAGAATAAGACAGGTATAAAATACCAGAATAAAGGTTACAGTGCAATGTTAGAATGAATAATTATTTGATTTAATAAGAGGCAGCGTCAAACAGAAGTCTTCAGCCTCGATTTAAAGGAACTGAGTGTTGCAGCGAACCTGCAGTTTTCTGGGAGTTTGTTCCATATATGTGGTGCATAAAACATTAAACGCAGCTTCTCCAGGTTTATTTCTGACTCTGTGACAGAGAGCAGATCTGTCCCAGAAGGCCTGGGAGGTCTGGATGGTTTATAGTGTAGCAGAAGATCAGAAATGTATTTTGGCCCTAAACCATTCAGTGCTTTATGAATCAACAGTAGTATTTTGAAATTAATTCTTTGATAGATTGGATGCGAGTGTGAGACCTCAGAACTGGAATGATGTGATTCACTTTCTTGGCCTTAGTGAAACTTGAGTGGCTGCTTCTGAAACCGCTGCAGCTATCCTGCTGAGCCATAAGTCCTTTAACCCTTGAGATATTCTTAAGGCGATAGTAGACTGACTGAAGTCAGTAAGCAGGCGGGGTAGGTGCTATGAGAGAGAGAGGAGAGAGAGAGAGAGAGGAGAGAAGAGGAGAGGAGAGGAAGAGAGAGAGAGAGAGAGAGAGAGAGAGAGAGAGAGAGAGAGAGAGAGAGAGAGAGAGAGAGAGAGAGAGAGAGAGAGAGAGAGAGAGAGAGAGAGAGAGAGAGAGAGAGAGAGAGAGAGAGAGAGAGAGAGAGAGAGAGAGAGAGAGAGAGAGAGAGAGAGAGAGAGAGAGAGAGGCAAGAAATGGAAGAAATAGATTGAGGAATGGAAATATGAAGAAAGAGGTGTGGGAGGAGTTTCAGCATATTGGATGGATAACAAAGTTGTGGAGGGATAGAGTTACATACGAAGGAAGGCACATTGAAAGGTTGGGATGTATTATTGGCAGAGTGCCAATGGCATGATGATCAGGAGGAAAAATACAGTTGGCCAACAGGATTGTAAACAATTGGTAATGCAAAAATGGAAACCTAAGCGAAATAACCCCGAGGACTCCTTGTCTGGCATGGCGACCCTGTTTATAGAAGAGGAGGATGAGGAGTAAATTGGGAAAGTCGGGAATGGTGTAGAACACCTCCCCCATATGCCCCTAACCACCTGTCCCCAAGAGCAGGAACTGCCCCACTAAGATCCCATCGGGGGGGGGGCATCGGCACCCCCACAGGGAAGGGCATCCCCAGAGGAAGATGATACCGATAGCGACCGGGAAACTGAAAAGGAGGAAGAAAGGAGGGGAAGGGCTGAGGCAGAAGAGGAAGGAGCAGCAGTAATTGAATTCATCAGTGAGAGAGTGCAACGAAGAACAAAGGAAACGCGAGGCTGAGAACCAGCAGGAAACTAAAAAGACTAAAAAGATAATGCTACTGAGAGCAATGCCAAATCCATTAGCAGGACAGAATGGGGCCAGGCAGTGATGCATGTATACACCCCATGGAAGTTGCAGGAAATGATGAAAATTTCTAGGAATGCCCCAGACTGTGTTTGGATTTGTGAATTGTATAAGATCAACATTAACCATGTACGAAACAGTCGCAAGAGATGTGTTCACCCTAACGTCCGCTATCCTGAATCCAACCGAGGGGGTACGATGGAGAACCCTTTGGGAACCATACCAGCCCGACCACCCCTAGACGGATGAGGGTTTTTTCTGAGCTTGGTGAATTTCTGCCGGAGTGGATCCCCAACGTGGGAGTGTACATTAAATTACTGTCACCCTTGCCTCCGCCAAGGCACCGCAGCAATTCACTCTCTCACCCCAACAAGAAGAAGCATGCCGCAATCTAAAACAGTGCTAGTCACTGCACCAGACATTGGACGTCCTTTATAAGATTGCCCATTTTCAGCTTTATGTGATCAACCTATTGCAAGCCCCAGCCCTCCCAACACAACTGGCCATTATCAAGTCCAATGCCCATCCGGGTGGCCACGACTAAAATTGCCAGGGAAATGCTCTTTGCTGACATCACTGCCCGCACCGTAGCTTGCGAATCCTGCACTATGGTCGCCACAGAACCAAAGATTCTAATGGGCAGAACGGCCTTGCCAGACATGGGTGATGTAGGGTTAATGCAGGGGAATGCCCCTGCTGGGCAACGTGATCTTGGAAATGAGAGGATTGTGCCATTGACTCCTTGACTGGGCTCTGGCTTACCCCTCTTGGGCAAATTTGTGTACCTGATGTTTTTCTGCCCGTTCCTTTCAACTATGTACACTTCCTTACGCATGCTAGTAAGGAGGGTATGGTCAGGATGGCAAAGGAAACCTGGTGGCATCCGGAAATTCACCAGCAGGCGTTAAAACAAGCCTCAGATTTTGAAATTTGCAGATGAAATAATCCCGGAAAGACAAAGGGAATGACACTCATATTGGACTGACCATCAGTCACTGAAAGAAAGTATGCAGGTACAGCAGGTAGTGAAGAAAGCCAATGGAATGTTGGCCATCATAACAAGAGGAGTTGAGTATAGGAGCAAAGAGGTCCTTCTGCAGTTGGAGAACTGCGCCTGGAGTGAGACCGCACCTGGAGTATTGTGTGCAGTGTTGGTCTCGGAATTTGAGGAAGGATATTCTTGCTATTGAGGGCGTGCAGCGTAGGTTTACGAGGTTAATTCCCGGAATGGCGGGACTGTCATATGTTGAAAGACTGGAGCGACTGGGATTGTATACGCTGGAATTTAGAAGGAACTGCTTTCCACTAAAATAAGCATTCATTCTATATTAGCTAAAACAAAAGAAACCATCTCTACTACAACAAAATATATTATCTCTAATTGACTATATCAGCTAATAGCATAGATTCTCATTAGCACCGAGCCTTGCGGCACCCCACTATGGCGGCACTGCCCTAGCAGCTGCCGCTCACCTGCGGTCCATTTGTCTTTGTGTTTTTGTTGGGTTTTTTTTGTCTTAATTGTAGTTGTGATGTGGTGTTTTTGTGTTTGTGTACTATGTGTGTATGTGGGGGGGAGGGGGAAACTAACACTGTAAATATGTGTCCCTTCAGAACGGAGACCCGACCTTTGTTTTCTGGGCCGTGTCTCCGTTCCTGCTGCGGCCTACCATCGGCCCAACTCCTGGAGCTGTCGGCCTCCAGGGCTCTGGTTCGCAGAGCCCGCGGATCGGACTTACCACCACCGGAGCCGGCCGTCCTCGGAGGCTGCGGGAGCAGCTGCGACTCGCCTTAGGCTCGGGCCGCGTGGATGCCGACATCGGGAGCTCCGGCAGCGGCAGCGTGTTCGCCCGCCCCGGATCGCGGGGCATGGGGCGCGGACATTTCACCGTCCGGCGCGGCCTAGGATGGCCGCGGGATATTTCTCTGCTGGGCGGGGGCTTCAATGTCGGGTGCCACGACCGCCCCGACGTGCAACAACAGCGGCAGCAGCGTGTTCGCCCGCCCCGGATCGGACTTATCATCGGCGGAGCCGGCCGTCTTCGGAGGCTGCGGGAGCGGCTGCGACGCGACGCGCCTTGGGCTCGGCCCGCTGTGGACTGTCCGGTGCGGCCTGCAACCACAACAACCTGACTGCGGGCGAGGCACAGCGGGAGAAGGGAAAGACATTGTGGCCTTCCATCACAGTGAGGAGAGAGAGGACTGGAGGAGACTCACTGTGATGGATGTTTCTTTGATGGATGTTTCTTTTTTTGTGTGTTTTTGGGGTTGGGTGGTTTGAGTGCCTGTTTGATGCTTTTATTGTTGGACTGTGTTTTTGGGGGTTTTGGGGTGTGTGATTTGAATGCCTATTTAATGCTTTTATTGTTGGACTGTGTTTTTGGGGGGTTTTTGGGGTTGGGTAATTTTGGGTGCCTGTTTAGTGCTTTTATTGTTGGACTGTGGGTGATTGAATTAACATTTTGTTCAAGATGGCCGCGCCGTTGTGTTTGGCTGCCTGCCACTGTATGTTTCTTTTTTTTCCTGGTCAGATGTGCAGCACTTTGGTCAACGTGGGTTGTTTTTAAATGTGCTATACAAATAAATTGACTTGACTTGACTTGACTAGTCACTGCCTGCCATTCTGAAAAGGACCCGTTAATTCCTACTCTTTGCTTCCTGTCTGCCAACCAGTTCTGTATCCATTTATTCACAAAATGCTGGAGTAACTCAGCAGGTCAGGCAGCATCTCGGGAGAGAAGGAATGGGTGACGTTTCGGGTCGAGACCCTTCTTCAGACTGATGTCGGGGGTGGGACAAAGGAAGGATATAGGTGGAGACAGGAAGATAGAGGGAGATCTGGGAAGGAGGAGGGGAAGGGAGGGACAGAGGAGCTATCTGAAGTTGGAGAAGTCGACGTTCATACCACCGGGCCGCAAACTGCCCAGGCGAAATATGAGGTGCTGCTCCTCCAATTTCCGGCGGGCCTCACTATGGCACTGGAGGAGGCCCATGACAGAGAGGTCAGACTGGGAATGGGAGGGGGAGTTAAAGTGCTGGGCCACCGGGAGATCAGTTGCGTTAATGCGGACCGAGCGCAGGTGTTCAGCGAAGCGATCGCCGAGCCTGCGCTTGGTTTCGCCAATATAGATAAGTTGACATCTAGAGCAGCGGATGCAATAGATGAGGTTGGAGGAGGTGCAGGTGAACCTCTGTCTCACCTGGAAAGAATGTTTGGGTCCTTTGATGGAGTTGAGGGGGGAGGTAAAGGGACAGGTGTTGCATCTCGTGCGGTTGCAAGGGAAAGTGCCCGGGGTTAGGGTGGTTTGGGTAGGAAGGGACGAGTGGACCAGGGAGTTGCGGAGGGAACGGTCTCTGCGGAATGCAGAGAGGGGAGGGGATGGGAAGATATGGCCAGTGGTGGGGTCCTGTTGTAGGTGACGGAAATGTTGGTGGATGATATGTTGGATCCGCTGGCTGGTGGGGTGGAAGGTGAGAACGAGGGGGATCCTGTCCTTGTTGCGAGTGGGGGGATGGGGAGCAAGAGCGGAGCTGCGGGATGTAGAAGAGACCCTAGTGAGAGCCTCATCTATAATGGAGGAGGGGAAGCCCCGTTTTCTGAAAAACGAGGACATCTCGGAAGCCCTAGTCTGAAACACCGCATCCCGGGCGCAGATGCGGCGTAGACGGAGGAATTGGGAATAGGGGATAGACTTTTTGCAGGGGACCGGGTGGGAAGAAGTGTAGTCCAGATAGCTGTGCGAGTCGGTGGGCTTGTAATAAATGTCGGTCACTAGTTTTTCTCCTGTGATGGAGATGGTGAGGTCCAGAAACGGGAGGGAGATGTCAGAGATAGTCCAGGTATATTTAAGGGATATACATATCAATGTCATGTTTATCCATGTCAATACCCTACCCATGTCAATACCCCCAGTACCATGTGCTCTAATTTTGCACACTAATCTCATGTGCGGGACCTTGTCAAAGGCTTTTTGAAAGTCCAGATACACCACATCCACTGGCTCTCCCCCATCCATTCTATTTGTTACATCCTCAAATAATTCCAGAAGATTAGTCAAGCATGATTTCCCCTTCATAAATCCATGTTGACTTTGACCGATCCTGTTACTGCTTTCCAAATGCGCTGCTGTAACATCTTTAATGATCGACTCAAGCATCAGCATCTTCCCCACTACCGATGTGAGGCTAACTGGTCTATAATTCCCTGTTTTCTCTCTCTCCTTTCTTAAAACGTGGGGTTACATTAGCTACAAGTGGGGTTACATTAGCTACAAGTGGGTTTCCGTGCTTTATTGCGAAACTAAACTAATCTGGCTGGGTCAGTGTGACTGAGTGTCCACTCCTAGCTGTGGTCAGTGTGACTGAGTGTCCACTCCTAGCAGTGGTCAGTGTGACTGAGTGTCCACTCGTGGCTGTGGTCAGTGTGACTGAGTGTCCACTCCTAGCTGTGGTCAGTGTGACTGAGTGTCCACTCCTAGCTGTGGTCAGTGTGACTGAGTGTCCACTCCTAGCTGTGGTCAGTGTGACTGAGTGTCCACTCGTGGCTGTGGTCAGTGTGACTGAGTGTCCACTCCTAGCTGTGGTCAGTGTGACTGAGTGTCCACTCCTAGCTGTGGTCAGTGTGACTGAGTGTCCACTCCTAGCTGTGGTCAGTGTGACTGAGTGTCCACTCCTAGCTGTGGTCAGTGTGACTGAGTGTCCACTCGTGGCTGTGGTCAGTGTGACTGAGTGTCCACTCCTAGCTGTGGTCAGTGTGACTGAGTGTCCACTCGTGGCTGTGGTCAGTGTGACTGAGTGTCCACTCCTGGATGGGGTCAGTGTGACTGAGTGTCCACTCGTGGCCCAAACAACTGGCCGGCTTTGTTACTCGGTCATTGCTCCAACGTATCCAGGGTGCGTGTGGAGCATCACACACAGGCCAGACCAGGTAAGGCACAGGCTTCCTTCCCAAAGGGATGAACCAGTGGAGTTTTACATTTCAGTGGCTTCTTTATTGATAATAATAAAATCGGGATTATTTAATTGACCGATTTTAGATTGCTGAGTCTCAGTGGTGGGACTAAACTCCCAAATATGGATCTTTATCCACACGGGTCTCGCCCTGGGTTGTAACCCCTCCCTCACCTACACTCTCTCTCCCCGTCACCCCCCGCTCCTTGCCCCCCACCCCCTGTATTTCAGCCTCTGCCCCCCCTGCAGGTGAACACGCTCTGTGACCCAGCATGTTGACCTCACTTCCCACTGCTCTTGGCACACAAGGGCAGTGTACATCAGACAATCCACCTGCTGGAAAGCTGGCAAAGCCTCTGGTTATCGTCCACGACGTGTTGGTAAAGGAGGAACCCGCTGGAAATGAGGTAACTCAGCGGGTCCTGCAGCACCTATGGAGAACAGGGAGACGTGGTGTTTGGGGTGGGGACCTTGCAGCCAAGGGCAGGGCTCGGAGCACGGCTACACTCACACTTACAGCGTGGCTATACTCACACTTACTGCACGGACACACTCACACTTACAGCGTGGCTATACTCACACTTACTGCACGGACACACACACTTGCAGCGTGGCTATACTCACACTTACTGCACGGACACTCACACTCACTGCACGAACACACTCACACTCACTGCACGAACACACTCACACTCACTACAGGGCCACTTACTGCAGGATGCGGTGTCCCTCCACATCGTTCCTCATCCTGTCCCTGAGTGTACGCACTGCCAACTGGCCCGTCGTTTCGGCCAGGACCGCCACCATATCTGCAACACCAGGAGAGCACGTCAAGCTCAGCCATGTGGACTCATCCCATGAAGGGAGTTGGCAACGACTGCCACGCAGCGAGAGGGAGCGAGGATCACCTCCGGGTCATTACAACTCTCCGACTTAAAACAGTGCCCATATACCCCAGTACCCACAGATACCCCAGTACCCAGATACCCCAGAACCCAGATACCCCAGTACCCACAGATACCCCAGTACCCACAGATACCCAGATACCCCAGAACCCAGATACCCCAGTACCCACAGATACCCCAGTACCCAGATACCCCAGCACCCACAAATACCCCAGTACCCACAAATACCCCAGTACCCACAAATACCCCAGTATCCACAAATACCGCAGTACCCACAAATACCCCAGTACCCACAGATACCCCAGTACCCACAGACACCCCAGCACCCACAAATACCCCAGTACCCACAAATACCCCAGTACCCACAAATACCCCAGTATCCACAAATACCCCAGTACCCACAAATACCCCTGTACCCACAGATACCCCAGTACCCACAGACACCCCAGTACCCACAGATACCCCAGTGCCCACAGGATACCCCAGTACCCAGATACCCCAGTACCCACAGATACCCACAGTACCCACAGATACCCCAGTACCCACTGGATAACCAGTACCTTACCCCAGTACCCACAGGATACCCCAGTACCCACAGGATATCCCAATACCCACAGATACCTCAGTACCCACAGATACCCCAGTACCCAGATGCCCCAGTACCCACAGGATACCCCAGTACCCACAGGATACCCCAGTACCCACAGGATACCCGAGATACCCCAGTACCCAGATACCCCAGTACCCACAGATACCCCAGTACCCACAGATACCCCAGTACCCAGATACCCCAGTACCCACAGATTCCCCAGTACCCAGATACCCGTACCCACAGATACCCCAGTACCCACAGATACCCCAGTACCCAGATACCCCAGTACCCACAGATACCCCAGTACCCAGATACCCCAGTACCCACAGATACCCCAGTACCCACAGATAGCCCAGTACCCACTGGATAACCAGTACCCTACCCCAGTACCCACAGGATACCCCAGATACCCCAGTACCCAGATACCCCAGTACCCACAGATACCCCAGTACCCACAGGATACCCCAGTACCCACAGATACCCCAGTACCCACAGATACCCCAGTACCCACAGATACCCCAGTACCCAGATACCCGTACCCAGATACCCCAGTACCCAGATACCCCAGTACCCAGATACCCCAGTACCCACAGATACCCCAGTACCCGCAGATACCCCAGTACCCACAGATACCCCAGTACCCACAGGATACCCCAGTACCCAGATACCCCAGTACCCAGATACCCCAGTACCCAGATACCCCAGTACCCTACCCCAGTACCCACAGGATACCCCAGATACCCCAGTACCCAGATACCCCAGTACCCACAGATACCCCAGTACCCACAGGATACCCCAGTACCCACAGATACCCCAGTACCCACAGATACCCCAGTACCCAGATACCCGTACCCAGATACCCCAGTACCCAGATACCCCAGTACCCACAGATACCCCAGTACCCAGATACTCCAGTACCCACAGATACCCCAGTACCCACAGATACCCCAGTACCCACTGGATAACCAGTACCCTACCCCAGTACCCACAGGATACCCCAGATACCCCAGTACCCACAGATACCCCAGTACCCACAGATACCCCAGTACCCACAGATACCCCAGTACCCACAGATACCCCAGTACCCACAGATACCCCAGTACCCACAGGATACCCCAGTACCCAGATACCCCAGTACCCAGATATCCCAGTACCCACAGGATACCCTAGTACCCAGATACCCCAGTACCCACAGGATACCCCAGTACCCAGATACCCCAGTACCCACAGATACCCCAGTACCCAGATACCCCTGTACCCACAGATACCCCAGTACCCGCAGATACCCCAGTACCCACAGATACCCCAGTACCCACAGGATACCCCAGTACCCACAGGATACCCCAGTACCCACAGGATACCCCAGTACCCACAGGATACCCCAGTACCCACAGGATACCCCAGTACCCACAGATACCCCAGTACCCACAGATACCCCAGTACCCACAGATACCCCAGTACCCACAGATACCCCAGTACCCACAGATACCCCAGTACCCACAGATACCCCAGTACCCATATACCCCAGTACCCACAGGATACCCCAGTACCCATATACGCCAGTACCCACTGGATACCCCTGGTTGGTCCAGCTGGTCAATGGCAGCCCCAGAACACAGACAGCAGGAGAGTCAGAGAGAATAATGCCGTTCACCAATGTCCAATCACATGTTGTGCCGACACCGCCTGGGCATGGGCTGACATGCATCAAACGGAGAGGCATGCAAGCTGCAATGAGGCTTTCATCAAAGGGCATGAGAGTAAAGAGGCAGGTACTCACCGTGACGGTACGGGTTGTACAGAGACATGAATGCTGAGCCGGCCGCCAACAGGGCTTTCTGCAGGGAGTTGGTGGGAATGTGTGTGCGGTAGATGCTGCAATATCCATCTTCAGTAATCGTGTCCGTACTGGCCGCACGGACTGTCTGCAGCACAGCAGTTCTGGTGCCTGGCACAACATACAGGAACTCAGAAACCAAAGCAGCAAAATGGGGTTGAGAGAGAGATTGGAGAGAGTGGAGAGAGTGCGGGTGGGAGAAAACCAGCAGCATTCACCCCCCTGGGCTTATCCTTGGGTTAATGAGGTCATGGCTCATCTGTTTACTCAACTATCCTGCTTCACTTCATGCCTTTAATACATAAAAACCCGTCCATCACTGGTTGCATCCAGTGTCTGAACCGTTAGTCACCCCTGGGCACTGTCAACCTGCAGAAAGTGGGGGGCAGAGGAGGGAAGGTGGGGGGTGAGGGGGGTTGTGAGGGGGGGGGGTGTGTGAGGGGGGGCCCGGGGTGAGGGGTGTGTGAGGGGGGGGGGTGTGAGGGGTCTGTGAGGGGGGGTGAGGGGGGTGTGAGGATGGAGGTGAGGGGGGTGTGTGAGGGGGGGAGGTGAGGGGGGGTGTGAAGGTGGGGAGGTGAGGGGGGTGTGAAGGGGGGGTGTGAGGGGGGAGGTGAGGGGGGGTGTGTGAGGGAGGGGGGTAGGTGAGGGGGGTGTGTAAGGGGGGGGTGTGAGGGGGGGAGGTGAGGGGGGGTGTGTGAGGGAGGGGGGTAGGTGAGGGGGGTGTGTGAGGGGGGTGTGTGAGGGGGTGTGAGTGGGGAGGTGAGGGGGGGTGTGTGAGGGAGGGGGGTAGGTGAGGGGGGTGTGTGAGGGGGGTGTGTGAGGGGGTGTGAGTGGGGAGGTGAGGGGGGGTGTGTGAGGGAGGGGGGTAGGTGAGGGGGGTGTGTGAGGGGGGTGTGTGAGGGGGGGAGGTGAGGGGGGGGTGTGGTGGGTACTTGTGCGGGGCCCGGGGTGAGGGGTGTGTGAAGCGGGGGTGTGGGTGTGAGGGGGGCGTGAGGGGGCGAGTGTGTGAGGGGGGCAGTGTGTGAGGTGGGGTTGTGAGGGTGGTGTGTGTGGGGGGTGGGGGGGGGTGTGAGGGGGGTGGGGGGTGTGAGGGGGGGTGTGAGGGGGGTGGGGGGTGTGAGGGGGGTGGGGGGTGTGGGGGGTGTGAGGGGGGGTGTGAGGGGAGGGGGGGTGTGAGGGGAGGTGTGGGGTGTGGGGGGTGTGAGGGGGGGTGTGAGGGGAGGGGGGGGTGTGAGGGGGGTGGGGGGTGTGAGGGGGGGTGTGAGGGGAGGGTGGGTGTGAGGGGGGTGGGGGGTGTGAGGGGGGGTGTGAGGGGGGGGTGGGGGGTGTGAGGGGGGGTGTGAGGGGGTGGGTGTGTGAGGGGGGTGGGGGGTGGGGGGTGTGAGGGGGGGGTGGGGGGTGTGGGGGGTGTGAGGGGGGGTGTGAGGGGGGGCGGGGGGTGTGGGGGGTGTGAGGGGGGGGTGGGGGGTGTGAGGGGGGGCGGGGGGTGTGGGGGGTGTGAGGGGGGGCGGGGGGTGTGGGGGGTGTGAGGGGGGGGTGGGGGGTGTGTGAGGTGGGTGTGTGAGGGGGGGGTGGGGGGTGTGAGGGGGGGCGGGGTGGTGTGGGGGGTGTGAGGGGGGGCGGGGGGTGTGGGGGGTGTGAGGGGGGGGTGGGGGGTGTGTGAGGTGGGTGTGTGAGGGGGGGGTGGGGGGTGTGTGAGGTGGGTGTGTGAGGGGGGGGTGGGGGGTGTGTGAGGTGGGTGTGTGAGGGGGGGCGGGGGGTGTGGGGGGTGTGAGGGGGGGGGTGGGGGGTGTGTGAGGTGGGTGTGTGAGGGGGGGGTGGGGGGTGTGGGGGGTGTGAGGGGGGGGCGGGGGGTGTGGGGGTGTGAGGGGGGGCGGGGGGTGTGGGGGGTGTGTGAGGGGGGGGTGGGGGGTGTGTGAGGGGGGCGGGGGGGGTGTGAGGGGGGGTGGGGGGTGTGAGGGGGGGTGTGAGGGGGTGTGTGAGGGGGTGGGGGGTGTGAGGGGGGGGCGGGGGGGTGTGGGGGGTGTGAGGGGGGGGCGGGGGGGTGTGGGGGGTGTGAGGGGGGGCGGGGGGTGTGAGGGGGGGCGGGGGGTGTGGGGTGTGTGAGGGGGGGCGGGGGGGTGTGGGGGGTGTGAGGGGGGGGCGGGGGGTGTGAGGGGGGGCGGGGGGGTGTGGGGGGTGTGAGGGGGGGGCGGGGGGTGTGGGGGGTGTGAGGGGGGGGTGGGGGGTGTGTGAGGGGGGCGGGGGGGTGTGAGGGGGGGTGGGGGGTGTGAGGGGGGGTGTGAGGGGGTGTGTGAGGGGGTGGGGGGTGTGAGGGGGGGGCGGGGGGGTGTGGGGGGTGTGAGGGGGGGGCGGGGGGGTGTGGGGGGTGTGAGGGGGGGCGGGGGGTGTGAGGGGGGGCGGGGGGTGTGGGGTGTGTGAGGGGGGGCGGGGGGGTGTGGGGGGTGTGAGGGGGGGGCGGGGGGTGTGGGGTGTGTGAGGGGGGGGTGGGGGGTGTGGGGGGTGTGAGGGGGGGTGTGGGGTGTGTGAGGGGGGGGTGGGGGGTGTGGGGGGTGTGAGGGGGGGTGTGAGGGGGTGTGTGAGGGGGGGTGTGAGGGGGGGCGGGGGGTGTGGGGTGTGTGAGGGGGGGGTGGGGGGTGTGAGGGGTGTGAGGGGGGGGTGGGGGGTGTGAGGGGTGTGAGGGGGGGCGGGGGGTGTGGGGTGTGTGAGGGGGGGCGGGGGGTGTGAGGTGGGGTGGGGGGTGTGAGGGGGGGGTGGGGGGTGTGAGGGGTGTGAGGGGGGGCGGGGGGTGTGGGGTGTGTGAGGGGGGGGTGGGGGGTGTGAGGTGGGGTGGGGGGTGTGAGGGGGGGTGGGGGGTGTGAGGGGGGGTGTGAGGGGGTGGGTGTGTGAGGGGGGTGGGGGGTGTGGGGGGTGTGAGGGGGGGCGGGGGGGTGTGGGGTGTGTGAGGGGGGGGTGGGGGGTGTGAGGGGGGGCGGGGGGGTGTGGGGTGTGTGAGGGGGGGCGGGGGGGTGTGGGGGGTGTGAGGGGGGGCGGGGGGGTGTGGGGGGTGTGAGGGGGGGCGGGGGGGCGGGGGGGCGGGGGGGTGTGTGAGGGGGGGGTGGGGGGGGTGTGAGGTGGGTGTGTGAGGGGGGGGTGTGGTGGGTACTTGTGCGGGGCCCAGGGTGAGGGGAGGGGGGGTGTGAGGAGGGGTGAGGGGTGAGCAGTGAGGGGGGGGCGGTACCTGTGCGGAGTCGGGGGGCCATTGTGGGGCGCAGGAACATCCGGGCCCGCAGCGCGCCCGCCATCTCGCCCTGCGTCTTTACGTCACGCGGCCTAACGAATATGGCCCCGCCCCCAGCGCTGTCTCTCCTCCTGGCCGCGCGGGAGCGCTGCTGTGGGAGGGGCGCGCGGGGGCGCTGCTGCGGGGGGGCCGCACGGGGGCGCTGCTGGGCCGCACGGGGGCGTTGCGGGGGAGCTGCTGCGGGTGGGCCGCATGGGGGCGCTGCTGTGGGGGAGCTGCTGCCGCAGCGCCGGGGACGCGGGTTCAATCCCGACCAAAGATACTAGAGGAGCAAGAAGTAGTATAAGGAAATAACTGCAGATGTTGGTACAAATCGATTTATTCACAAAATGCTGGAGTAACTCAGCAGGTCAGGCAGCATCTCGGGAGAGAAGGAATGGGTGACGTTTTGGGTCGAGACCCTTCTTCAGATTGATCATTCCTTCTCTCCACAGATGCTGCCTGACCTGCTGAGTTACTCCAGCACTTTGTGAATAATACTAGAGGACCAAGATGGACCACTCCGGTGAAATCTCCTAAACTGAAGCCTGAAGATGTGTCACCCGTTCCCTCTCTCCACAGATACTGCCCGACCCGCTGAGTTACTCCAGGACTCTGTGATACTGAAGTACCATGTTAGTAAGCCAACCCCGCCGCTCCTCCTCCTCCCGCAGTGTGATCAGTGTTGTGGGGAACAGTGTGCGATTAAACCATTAACATGCGGAATGTTTCTCATCCGTCAACTCACAGATTCCTGTTATTTTTCTTTTTAAATGTTTCTGCAAGTTTCTGCCAACTAAAACGGCGCCGCGACAGGCCACGGTGTTTAGGGCCGAGTGGTCTATCGTGCTCCTCTAGTATCTTTTGTCCCGACCGCGGCTGCACATTCTTCCCCTGAACGTGTGGGTTTTCTCCGGGTCCTCCGGTTTCCTTTAACATTCCAAAGACGTGCCGGTTTGTAGGTTAATCGGCTTTGGTGCAAGTGTAAACTGACCCAGTGTGTGGGGCAGTCAGTGTGGGGATCACTGGGCGGTGCGGACTCGGTGGGCCGAAGGGCCTCTAAACTAACAACTTGTCCCAGACTCCCTGCCTCCTTCCCCGTCGCTGCACCGGGAGTAAGGGATGCTCCCCCCCACCGACCCCATGAATCATCGCCTGGCTGTGTTCTCCACACACTCTGCCCGACCCGGTTACTCCAGCACTCCGTCTTCTTTTGTCAACCAGCATCTGCAGTTTCTTGTTCCTGACCTCTGTGTCAGTATTCCCCATTTTATCACCATCTCCATCCTGATAAATGGTCTCGTCACCCATTCCTTCTCTCCAGAGATGGTGTCTGACCCGCTGAGTCACTCCAGGATTTTGTGTCTATCTTCTGTGCAGTTCCTTCCTACACACCAACAATCTAAATACGAGGGTCTTTCTATCGTTCACACGTGCCCACATTATGCTGTGTATTCAGTGCACACACTGATGCTTCTCTGCCTCCACCTCAAAGCTCAATCTCTGCTCACTTAGGGATGATAATCCGTTCCCTCATTGGGAATGGTACAGCCCAAGCACTGATCCCCGGGGTGTATCATCAGCGCCACACACTGCCCCACTCTGTTCCCACTCTGTTCCCCGTGTTCAGTCATTTATCACGCCAGTATTACCCAATGCCATGAGCTTTATTCCTGCCCACCAACATTTCATGTGGCAATTTATCACAGACCTCTCCTGTTTCCTCCACTTCCACCCCTTCTCTGCAACTTGAAACTTATATTTCTAACATTACCTGAGTCTCTCCAGTATTTTCTGTTATTTGGTCACATTTCCAGCATCTGCTTATTCTTATGCTTTTGAACAAGCGCGTGTGTTAGATTTCAGCCTGTTCGAACCAAGTGGAATTGGCCTGCTTGTGTGGCCAGTACACCAACAATCATAGAAGCGTTAGGCTTAGGGTTAGGGCATGCAGCGTGGAAACAGGCCCTTCAGCTCAACTTGCCCACACCGACCAACATGCCCCATCTACACTAGTCACAGTCGCCCAGCACGGAAACAGGCCCTTCATCCCAACTTGCCCACACCGCCCAACATGCCCCATCTACACAGATCACTGAAACCTGTTGGCACTGTAGCTGAGCGACGGAAGACAGCAATTTCATTTTGTGCACCACCTCTAAAGCTGTAAAATGTGTGGTTGCGGGAGCAAAGGAACCAAGTGTGGCCACCCAAGAGAGTGTGGTGTGAGGGACACATTGTAATAGACAGTGAGACCAGGGATCAGACCAACAGAGGCAAGGTCAGTAATGTGGAACAAAGAGGCATCGGCAGAGAGAGGTAGAGACAGAGAGAGGTAGAGAGAGATATATGAAATGGATGTGAGACTCGAGGAAGCAGAAGCCCGGGTGCAGGGGCCCGGGTGCAGGGTGCAGGGGTCCGGGTGCAGGGGCCCGGGTGCAGGGTGCAGGGGTCCAGGTGCAGGGTGCAGGGGCCCGGGTGCAGGGTGCAGGGGCCCGGGTGCAGGGTGCAGGGGCCCGGGTGCAGGGGCCCGGGTGCAGGGGCCCGGGTGCAGGGGCCCGGGTGCAGGGTGCAGGGGCCCGGGTGCAGGGGCCCGGGTGCAGGGGCCCGGGTGCAGGGTGCAGGGTGCAGGGGCCCGGGTGCAGGGGCCCGGGTGCAGGGTGCAGGGGCCCGGGTGCAGGGTGCAGGGGCCCGGGTGCAGGGGCCCGGGTGCAGGGGCCCGGGTGCAGGGTGCAGGGGCCCGGGTGCAGGGTGCAGGAGCCCGGGTGCAGGGGCCTGGGACCAGCAAGTGGGGCTGAGAGACCCAGGGCTCACAGGCCAGATTGCATGCCCCGGAGGATGGGGGAAAAGCAGAGGCTGTGGGAAGTGAGGGAGAGTAGGTGCTGTGGGGAGTGAGGGGAGTAGGGGCTGTGGGGAGTGAGGGGAGTAGGGGCTGTGGGGAAGGGGCGAGACAGGAATGTGATCACATGTACACACATACACTGCAGTGAAAAGAACAGACCAGCCTCAGCAGGCAGTGTTAAGTTTATTGAGGTGGAAGGGATGGGGTAGACATTCCACGTGCCGTCTCAGTTCTCTCCCCACCGGCCTGGGTTTGGGGTGGTGTCCCCCAGTGACCGGGTCCCCCAGTTGTCGGGCCCCCCAGGGACCGGTCCTGGCCCCGGAGTGACGGGGAGTGACCGGGGCCGGCGTGGCGTGGGCTCAGCGTGGACACATGGCGTGGCGGCCTCCATCCACAGGCAAGGTGACGCCGGTGATGAAGGATGCCGCGTCGGAGGCCAGGAAGGCGATGGCCTGGGCAACCTCCTGCACCTGCCCCGGCCGTCCCATCGCATGCGTCACCTTGCACTTGCTCAAGAACTGCAGGGAGAGGCCTAGTCAGAGCCGGCACCCTCTACCATCAAACCACCCCCATCCCAACCCCCCCCTCCCAAACCCCTCCCCACAAACCCCCCTCCCAAACCCCTCCCCACAAACCCCCCATCCCAACCCCCCCCTCCCAAACCCCTCCCCACAAACCCCCCATCCCAACCCCCCCCTCCCAAACCCCTCCCCACAAACCCCCCCCTCCCAAACCCCCCATCCCAACTCCCCTCCAATCTCCTCCCAAACCCCCCATCCCAAACCTCCCATCCCAACACCCCCCTTCCAAACCCCCCAATCCCCCTCCCAAACCCCCCCATCCCAACCCCCCTCCCAAACGTCCCAATCCCCCTCCCAAACCCCCCCCATCCCAAACCCCCTCCCAAACCCCCCATCCCAAACCTCCCATCCCAACGCCCCCCTTCCAAACCCCCCAATCCCCCTCCCAAACCCCCCCATCCCAATCCCCCTCCCAAACGTCCCAATCCCCCTCCCAACCCCCCCAATCCCAATCACCCCACAATGGGAAATCACCCACTGGTCAAAACCAGCACCCCTCCCACACTGCCTGTAATCACCCTGCCCCCACCCACTACGATCAACACACCTCCCCCACCCCACGGGAACTAGCCCCCCCCCCCAGCATCGCCCCCTCATACCCAAAATCACCCCACTCCAGTGGGATCACCCCCTCCCCGCCCGACACTGACCCCTAACCCCACACGCGGCCCCTCACCTTGGCGTAGTCGCCATCGTTCAGCCCCGCCCGCTTGTGGATGTCCGTGACGATCACCCCTGGGCTGGAGGAGAGAGTGACAGGGAGAGTGACGGGGAGAGTGGGGGGAGAAGGGGACAGGGAGAGGAGGGGGAGAGTGGGGGGAGAGGGGGGAGGGGGACAGGGAGAGGAGGGGGAGAGTGGGGGGAGAGGGGGGCGGGGAGAGTGGGGGAGATCGATGGGGAGAATGGGGGGAGAGGGGGGGAGAGTGGGGGGAGAGTGGGGAGGGGAGATGGGGGGGAGAGGGTGGAGGGGGAGAGCGGGGGAGATCGACGGGGAGAGTGGGGGGAGAGGGGGGCGGGGAGAGGAGGGGGGAGAGAGGGGCGGGGAGAGTGACGGGGAGAGGGGGGGAGAGAGGGAGGGAGAGTGTGGCAGGGAGAGGGGAGCAGGGAGAGGGGAGCAGGGAGGGAGGGCCGGAGAGAGGGGGATGCACAGAGTGATGGGGAGAGGAGGCTGGGAGGGGAGGACGGGGAGGCGGGGGGGAGGGACACACCGTGACGGGGAGGTGATGCAGGGAGGGGTCTGCCCCATGCTGCCCTCTGCAGTCAAAGAGCCTGAGTATTCACCGTTCAGGATCACACTCACAGGTGTATGCTCACACTCACTCATACTCACAGGTGTACGCTCACACTCACTGACACACTCACGTGTACACTCACACTCACAGGTGTACTCACACTCACAAGTTGATGCTCACACTCACTGACACTCACACTCACAGGTGTACACTCACTCAGACACACTCACAGGTGTACGCTCACATTCACTGACACTCACAGGTGTACACTCACACTCACTGACTCACACTCATAGGTGTACACTCACTCACACTCACAGGTGTACACTCACACTCACAGGTGTACGCTCACACTCACTGACACACTCACTCACAGGTGGATGCTCACACTCACTCTCAACACGTGAGGCTGCAGGAGGCGGAGGAAGATGTCACGCGTGTGGGTGGGGGACAGTCATGTCCAGGCAGGTGGAGGTGGGTGGACATCGACTCACCTGACAGCGTTCACTCGCACCTCCCTGGGGGCCAGGTCTGTGGGAGAGGCCGAGGGTCAGTCTGGGGCCCACACACGTCGCACAGCGATGGGACCGTAACGCCGCCAATCCCCGAGCCCAGCTCACTGTGTGGGGGCCGGGGAGGGACAATGTGGGAGGGGCCAGGGGGATGGGACGGACAACGTGGGACGAGCCGGGAGGGAACAACGGGGGTGGGGAGGGTGGCGGGGGTCTGCGGAGGGAGGGGCTGGGAGACAGAGGAACCCCTGACCCTTCCCGTGTTGACCCTAGAACTCTCGAACAAGCTGCTGCGGTCTGCATCACATGGCCAGGTCACGGGGAGGGGTGGCGAGAGGTGGTGATTTAGTGTGTTCATGTGGACCTGAGCAATATTGCCCAGACCCCACAGGTAGGCTAGGCTCAGCAACGCCAGGGCAGAGAGGTACACCTGTGGGTGCTGGTCTCAGTGGGTGCTGGGTCTCAGTGGGTGCCAGGGCAGAGAGGTACACCTGTGGGTGCTGGGTCTCAGTGGGTGCTGGGTCTCAGTGGGTGCTGGGTCTCAGTGGGTCTCAGGGCAGAGAGGTGCCTCTGGCTGGAGAGGGCGTGGTGACCCATGGTTACGGAATCACTAGATCGCTCCAACATCCCGTCACCCATGGGCTTCAGGCCAGGGCACCCTCACAGGGATGCAGGACTGGGTGGTGGGTGTCTGTGTGGGGTCACAGGGAGGGAGCAATGGGATGGGGAGTGGGTGGGGTACGTGGGCGAGGTTTAATCCGGCTCGCTGTCTGGGAGGCCGGTTCCGCGAGTGAAGCAACAGAAGCATCAGAAGGGGCCGGAATGGCGGGACCGTGGGTGTCTGTGTATCTGATCACAGACCGTGGACGGACGACTATGATTATGGGGTGCTGTGGGTGCTGTGTTACGGGGTGCTGTGGGTGCTGTGTTTCCTGGGTGCTGTGGGTGCTGTGTTACGGGGTGCTGTGTTACGGGGTGCTGTGGGTGCTACGGGTGCTGTGTTACGGGGTGCTGTGGGTGCTGTGTTACGGGGTGCTGTGTTACGGGGTGCTGTGGGTGCTGTGTTACGGGGTGCTGTGGGTGCTGTGTTACGGGGTGCTGTGGGTGCTGTGTTACGGGGTGCTGTGTTTCGGGGTGCTGTGTTACGGGGTGCTGTGGGTGCTGTGGGTGCTGTGGGTGCTGTGTTACGGGGTGCTGTGGGTGCTGTGGGTGCTGTGGGTGCTGTGTTACGGGGTGCTGTGTTACGGGGTGCTGTGGGTGCTGTGTTACGGGGTGCTGTGGGTGCTGTGTTACGGGGTGCTGTGGGTGCTGTGTTACGGGGTGCTGTGGGTGCTGTGTTACGGGGTGCTGTGGGTGCTGTGGGTGCTGTCCTTTCCCCAGAGGGAGGGGTGCCGGCGCTGCACTCACCGAGGGCCATGCACCGCGTCATCTGGTCCACGGCCGCCTTCGACATGCAGTAGGCCAGCACGCCCGGGAACTGTGGAGGCGGGAACACAGCAGTGAGTACCCCACCCACGGCCCCCCCAGACCACCCACCCACCCACTAACCCCCACCCACCCACGGCCTCCCACCCACAGACCACCCACCCATGGCCCCCCACCAACTGCCCCCCCACAGTCCACCCACCCACTAACCCCCACCCACCCACGCCCCCCCACCCAAGGCCCCCCACCCACTGCCCCCCCACCCACTCCCCCCACCCACGGCCCCCCACCCACTCCCGCCCACGGCACCCCACCCACTGCCCCCCCACCCACTCCCCCCACCCACGTCCCCCCCCACCCACAGACCACCCACCCACTGCCACTAGGTGACGTTTCACAGAGTGCTGGAGTAACTCAGCGGGTCAGGCAGCATCTGTGGAGAACATGGATAGGTGATGTTTCGGGTGAAGACCCTCTTCAGGAAGTCACTCCAGCACTTAGTGTCTGTCATTGGGGTATAGGCTTGTTTCCACGATGCTACCCTGATTACTGGGCTGTGAAGCTAAGCGTGGACAGATCAACCTCTCTACTCACTGAGCGCTGACCATTAACACTGGACACGTTGACAATGCAGCCCTTGCTATGGATGAGGTGAGGCACAGCCACGCGACTGAGGTGGTAGAGAGATCTGTGTAAGGCAACACCACAAGAACATTCGTAAATGTCCAGAGACTTTCTGCACATGAACACACTGCGAGAGTTCTTTTAAATCCTTTCTAGATATTGGCTTCCAGTAGCACTAATCATAATTTTAATTGGATCCATAAGCCGGTGAATGTACACAACTAGAGCGGAATGTTGGCCCAGCGGTAGAGTTGCTGCCTTACAGCGAATGCAGCTCCGGAGACCCGGGCTCGATTCCGACTACGGGCGCTGTCTGTACGGAGTTTGTACGTTCTCCCCGTGACCTGCGTGGGTTTTCTCCGATATCTTCGGTTTCCTCCCACACTCCAAAGGCGTGCAGGTATGTAGGTTAATTGGCTTGGTAAATGTAAAAATTGTCCCAAGTGTGTGTAGGATAGTGTTAATGTGCGGGGATCGCTGGTCAGCGCGGTCTCGGTGGGCCAAAGGGCCTTTTTCCGCGCTGTAACTTTAAATTAAACTAAACACAGCATTTTGGGGTCACCAGATCAATTAGAGGCTTGTAAATTAACAAATGGCCTAATTCTGTTCCTATCACTTATGAACAGTGCAGAGCATTGAAGGTTCCATGCCCCAGACGCTGGGCAATGGGACAGGATGAGGATTCATCAGACCAGCTGAGTATGTGGATGTGCAGAGGGAACTGAGAGTCCGGGTTGACAACTCACTGAAGGTGGCAGCACAGGTAGATAAGGCGTTTGCCTTCATTGCTCGGGACATTGAATATAAGAATCAGGAAGTCATGATGCAGCTTTGCAGGACTTTGGTCATTGCTTGCATTTCTGGTCGCCCCCATTACAGGAAGGCTGTGGAGGCTTTGTAGAGAGTGCAAAGGAGGTTTACCAGAATTAGAAGGTTTCAGCTACAGGGAAATCTTGCATAAATTTGGATTGTTTTCACTAGAATGTCAGAGATTGATAAAGACTTGATAAAAGTATATAAAATTATGAGAAGTGTTAAGAAGTTCCCAGTTTAACGGCATCATGTTCGGCACCAACATTGTGGGCCGAAGGGCCTGTTCCTGTACTGTTCATTGTTCTATGTAGGAGGGTCACCCATGAACAGGCGCTGACTGACCGAGGGACACCATACCTGACGTTGACATTCATTATGTGATCGTACTGCTCCATGGTGGTGGTTTCGATGGTGCCCATCAGCAGGATGCCCGCGCTGTTGACCAGCACGTCCAGCTGTCCGTAGTGACCGATGGTCTCCTCCACCAGCCTGCTCACGGTCACCTCATCTGTCAGGTCACCGGGCAGCAGCAGGGGCTGAAGAAGCACAGAGTGAACGGTCAGTCGCCAGATTGAACAATCACTCCACACACAGAGTGACCGGTCAGTCCACACACACAGAGTGAACGGTCAGTCCACACACACAGAGTGAACGGTCAGTCCACACACAGAGTGAACGGTCAGTCCACACACGCAGAGTGAATGGTCAGTCCACACACACAGAGTGAATGGTCAGTCACCAGAGTGAACGGTCACTCCACACACACAGTGAACGGTCAGTCCACACACACAGAGTGAACGGTCAGTCGCCAGATTGAACAATCACTCCACACACAGAGTGACCGGTCACTCCACACACACAGTGAACGGACACTCCACACACACAGAGTGAACGGTCAGTCACCAGAGTGAACGGTCACTCCACACACAGTGAACGGTCAGTCCACACACGCAGAGTGAATGGTCAGTCCCCACACACAGAGTGAATGGTCAGTCCCCACACACAGAGTGAATGGTCAGTCCCCACACACAGAGTGAATGGTCAGTCCACACACGCAGAGTGAATGGTCAGTCCCCACACAGAGTGAACGGACACTCCACACACACAGAGTGAACGGTCAGTCGCCAGATTGAACAATCACTCCACACACAGAGTGACCGGTCACTCTCCACACGCAGAGTGACCGGGCAGTCCCCAGAGTGAACGGTCAGCACTCCTGCCCCACCTTGCCCTGACACCCCCCCAACCCCCCCCCCTTCCCAACTCACCGTGTGGGCTCCGACCTGTTCACACTCCTGCCCCACCTTGCCCAGACTCTCCACGTTGCGGCCGTTCAGGGCCAGTTTAGCCCCCAGCTTGGCGAACAGGGTGGCGGTGCCGGCGCCGATGCCAGAGCTGGCTCCCGTGATCAGGGCCACCTTGTCACCGAGAGACAGCCGCTGCAGCAGACAGTAGACAGCAAGGGTCAGGCCAGGGATACACAGACAGTAGACAGTAGACAGCACGGGTCAGGCCAGGGATACACAGACAGTAGACAGTAGACAGCACGGGTCAGGCCGGGGATACACAGACAGTAGACAGCACGGGTAAGGCCGGGGATACAGACAGCAGACAGTAGACAGCACGGGTCAGGCCGGGGATACAGACAGCAGACAGTAGACAGCACGGGTCAGGCCGGGGATACACAGACAGTAGACAGCACGGGTAAGGCCGGGGATACACAGACAGTAGACAGTAGACAGCACGGGTCAGGCCAGGGATACAGACAGCAGACAGCACGGGTCAGGCCAGGGATACACAGACAGTAGACAGCACGGGACAGGCCGGGGATACACAGACAGTAGACAGTAGACAGCACGGGTCAGGCCGGGGATAAGGGGACAGACAGAGGATTTTGGTGACCGGGGGAGACACGTCTCCCTCCCCATACTCTCTGTCCCCCTGTGTGTGTGTGTGTGTGTGTCCCCTGTGTGTGTGTGTGTCCCGTGTGTGTGTGTGTGTGTGTGTGTGTGTGTGTCCCCTGTGTGTGTCCCCTGTGTGTGTGTGTCCCGTGTGTGTGTGTGTGTGTCCCCTGTGTGTGTGTGTGTGTCCCGTGTGTGTGTGTCCTCGTGTGTGTGTGTGTGTCCTGTGTGTCCCTGTGTGTGTGTGTGTGTGTCCCTGTGTGTGTGTGTGTGTGTCTGTGTGTGTGTGTGTGTCCCCTGTGTCTGTGTGTGTGTGTGTGTGCCCCTGTGTGTGTGTGTGTGTGTCCCCTGTGTGTGTCTGTGTGTGTGTGTGTGTGTGTGTGTCCCCTGTGTGTGTGTGTGTGTGTGTGTGTGTGTCCTGTGTGTCCCCTGTGTCTGTGTGTCCCCTGTGTGTGTGTGTGTGGCTGTGTGTGTGTCCCTTGTGTCTGTCCCCTGTGTGTGTGTGTGTGTGTGTGTGTCCCTGTGTGTGTGTGTGTGTGTCCCTGTGTGTGTGTCCTCTGTGTGTGTGTGTGTGTGTCCCTGTGTGTGTGTGTCCCTGTGTGTGTGTGTGTGTGTGTCATGTGTGTGTATGTGTCTGTGTGTGTGTGTGTGTGTTCCCGTGTGTGTGTGTGTCCCCTGTGTGTGTGTGTGTGTGTCCTGTGTGTGTGTGTGTGTGTGTGTCCCTGTGTGTGTGTCCCTGTGTGTGTGTGTGTGTGTGTGGGTGTGTGTGTGTCCCCTGTGTGTGTGTGTGTGTGTGTGTGTCCCCTGTGTGTGTGTGTGTGTGTGTGTGTGTCCACTGTGTGTGTGTGTGTGTGTGTGTCCCCTGTGTGCGTGTGTGTGTCCCCTGTGTGTGCGTGTGTGTCCCCTGTGTGTGTGTGTGTGTGGGTGTGTGTGTGTGTCCCGTGTGTGTGTGTGTGTGTGTCCCCTGTGTGTGTGTGTGTCCCCTGTGTGTGTGTGTCTGTGTGTGTGTCTGTGTGTGTGTGTCCCCTGTGTGTGTGTGTGTGTGTGTGTGTCCCCTGTGTCTGTGTGTGTGTCCCCTGTGTGTGTGTGTGTGTGTGTCCCTGTGTGTGTGTGTGTGTGTGTGTGTGTCCCTGTGTGTGTGTCCGTGTGTGTGTCCCTGTGTGTGTGTTCCCTGTGTGTGTGTGTGTGTGTGTGTGTCCCAGTGTGTGTGTCCCCTGTGTGTGTGTGTGTGTGTCCCTGTGTGTGTGTGTCCCTGTGTGTGTGTGTGTCGTGTGTGTGTATGTCTGTGTGTGTCCCCTGTGTGTGTGTGTGTGTGTCCCCTGTGTGTGTGTGTGTGTGTCCCTTGTGTGTGTGTGTGTCCCTGTGTGTGTGTGTGTGTGTCCCCTGTGTGTGTGTGTGTGTGTGTGTCCCCTGTGTGTGTGTGTGTCCCCTGTGTGTGTGTGTGTGTGTCCCCTGTGTGTGTGTGTGTGTGTGTGTCCCCTGTGTGTGTGTGTCCCCTGTGTGTGTCCCTGTGTGTGTGTGTGTCCCCTGTGTGTGTGTGTGTCCCCTGTGTGTGTGTGTGTCCGTGTGTCTCCCTGTGTGTGTGTCCCGTGTGTGTGTGTGTGTCCCCTGTGTGTGTGTGTGTGTCCCTGTGTGTGTGTGTGTGTGTCCCTGTGTGTGTGTGTGTGTGTCCCCTGTGTGTGTGTGTGTGTGTCCCTGTGTGTGTGTGTGTGTGTCCCTGTGTCTGTGTGTGTGTCCCCTGTGTGTGTGTGTGTCCCGTGTGTGTCCCTGTGTGTGTGTGTGTGTGTGTGTGTCCCCTGTGTGTGTGTGTGTGTCCCCTGTGTGTGTCCCTGTGTGTGTGTGTGTGTCCCCTGTGTGTGTCCCTGTGTGTGTGTGTGTGTCCCTGTGTGTGTGTGTGTGTGTGTGTGTGTCCCTGTGTGTGTGTCCCCTGTGTGTGTGTGTGTGTCCCCTGTGTGTGTGTGTGTGTGTCCCCTGTGTGTGTGTGTGTCCCCTGTGTGTGTGTCCCCGTGTGTGTGTGTGTGTGTGTCCCCGTGTGTGTGTGTGTGTGTGTCCCCTGTGTGTGTGTGTGTGTCCCCTGTGTGTGTGTGTCCCGTGTGTGTGTGTGTGTGTGTCCCCTGTGTGCGTGTGTGTGTCCCCTGTGTGTGCGTGTGTGTCCCCTGTGTGTGTGTGTGTGTGTGTGTGTGGGTGTGTGTGTGTGTCCCGTGTGTGTGTGTGTGTGTGTCCCCTGTGTGTGTGTGTGTGTCCCCTGTGTGTGTGTGTCTGTGTGTGTGTCTGTGTGTGTGTGTGTCCCCTGTGTGTGTGTGTGTCTGTGTGTGTGTGTGTGTGTCCCCTGTGTCTGTGTGTGTGTCCCCTGTGTGTGTGTGTGTGTCCCTGTGTGTGTGTGTGTGTGTGTGTCCCTGTGTGTGTGTCCGTGTGTGTGTCCCTGTGTGTGTGTTCCCTGTGTGTGTGTGTGTGTGTCCCAGTGTGTGTGTCCCCTGTGTGTGTGTGTGTGTGTCCCTGTGTGTGTGTGTCCCTGTGTGTGTGTGTGTCGTGTGTGTGTATGTCTGTGTGTGTCCCCTGTGTGTGTGTGTGTGTGTCCCCTGTGTGTGTGTGTGTGTGTCCCTTGTGTGTGTGTGTGTCCCTGTGTGTGTGTGTGTGTGTCCCCTGTGTGTGTGTGTGTGTGTGTGTGTGTGTCCCCTGTGTGTGTGTGTGTCCCCTGTGTGTGTGTGTGTGTGTGTCCCCTGTGTGTGTGTGTGTGTCCCCTGTGTGTGTGTGTCCCCTGTGTGTGTCCCTGTGTGTGTGTGTGTGTCCCCTGTGTGTGTGTGTGTCCCCTGTGTGTGTGTGTGTCCGTGTGTCTCCCTGTGTGTGTGTCCCGTGTGTGTGTGTGTGTCCCCTGTGTGTGTGTGTGTGTCCCTGTGTGTGTGTGTGTGTCCCTGTGTGTGTGTGTGTGTGTCCCCTGTGTGTGTGTGTGTGTGTGTCCCTGTGTGTGTGTGTGTGTGTCCCTGTGTCTGTGTGTGTGTCCCCTGTGTGTGTGTGTGTCCCGTGTGTGTCCCTGTGTGTGTGTGTGTGTGTGTGTCCCCTGTGTGTGTGTGTGTGTCCCCTGTGTGTGTCCCTGTGTGTGTGTGTGTGTCCCCTGTGTGTGTCCCTGTGTGTGTGTGTGTGTCCCTGTGTGTGTGTGTGTGTGTGTGTGTCCCTGTGTGTGTGTCCCCTGTGTGTGTGTGTGTGTCCCCTGTGTGTGTGTGTGTGTGTGTCCCCTGTGTGTGTGTGTGTCACCTGTGTGTGTGTCCCCGTGTGTGTGTGTGTGTGTGTCCCCGTGTGTGTGTGTGTGTGTGTCCCCTGTGTGTGTGTGTGTGTCCCCTGTGTGTGTGTGTCCCGTGTGTGTGTGTGTGTGTGTCTCCTGTGTGTGTGTGTCCCCCTGTGTGTGTGTGTGTGTCCCCCTGTGTGTGTGTGTGCCCTGTGTGTGTGTGTGTGTGTGTCCCCCTGTGTGTGTGTGTGTGTGTCCCTGTGTGTGTGTGTGTGTGTCCCTGTGTGTGTGTGTGTGTGTGTGTGTGTGTGTGTCCCCCTGTGTGTGTGTGTGTGTGTGTCCCCCTGTGTGTGTGTGTCCCCCTGTGTGTGTGTGTGTGTGTGTGTGTGTGTCCCTGTGTGTGTGTGTGTGTCCCCGTGTGTGTGTGTGTGTGTCCCTGTGTGTGTGTGTGTGTGTCCCCTGTGTGTGTGTGTGTCCCCTGTGTGTGTGTCCCCGTGTGTGTGTGTGTGTGTGTCCCCGTGTGTGTGTGTGTGTGTGTCCCCTGTGTGTGTGTGTGTGTCCCCTGTGTGTGTGTGTCCCGTGTGTGTGTGTGTGTGTGTCCCCTGTGTGTGTGTGTCCCGTGTGTGTGTGTGTGTGTGTCTCCTGTGTGTGTGTGTCCCCCTGTGTGTGTGTGTGTGTGTGTCCCTGTGTGTGTGTGTGCCCTGTGTGTGTGTGTGTGTGTCCCCGTGTGCGTGTGTGTGTGTGTGTCCCCTGTGTGTGTGTGTGTGTGTGTCCCTGTGTGTGTGTGTGTGCATGTGTGTCCCTGTGTGTGTGTGTGTGTGTGTCCCTGTGTGTGTGTGTGTGTCCCCTGTGTGTGTGTGTGTGTGTGTGTGTCCCCTGTGTGTGTGTATCCCTGTGTGTGTGTGTGTGTCCCCTGTGTGTGTGTGCGTGTGTCCCCTGTGTGTGTGTGTGTGTGTGTCCCCTATGTGTGTGTGTCCCTGTGTGTGTGTGTGTGTCCCCTGTGTGTGTGTGCGTGTGTGTGTGTGTCCCCTGTGTGTGTGTGTGTGTGTGTCCCCAGTGTGTGTGTGTGTGTGTGTCCCTGTGTGTGTGTGTGTGTGTGTGTCCCTGTGTGTGTGTGTGTGTGTGTGTCCCTGTGTGTGTGTGTGTGTGTGTGTGTGTCCCTGTGTGTGTGTGTGTGCCCCCTGTGTGTGTGTGTCCCTGTGTGTGTGTGTCCCCTGTGTGTGTGTGTGTCCCTGTGTGTGTGTGTGTGTGTGTCCCTGTGTGTGTCCCTGTGTGTGTGTGTGTGTCCCCTGTGTGTGTGTGTGTGTCCCTGTGTGTGTGTGTGTGTGTGTCCCCTGTGTGTGTGTGTGTGTGTGTCCCCTGTGTGTGTGTGTGTGTGTGTCCCCTGTGTGTGTGTGTGTGTCCCTGTGTGTGTGTGTCCCCTGTGTGTGTGTGTGTGTCCCTGTGTGTGTGTGTCCCCTGTGTGTGTGTGTGTGTGTGTCCCCTGTGTGTGTGTGTGTGTGTGTGTGTGTGTGTGTCCCCTGTGTGTGTGTGTGTGTGTGTGTGTCCCCGTGTGCGTGTGTGTGTCCCCTGTGTGTGTGTGTGTCCCCTGTGTGTGTGTGTGTCCCCTGTGTGTGTCCCTGTGTGTGTGTGTGTCCCCGTGTGTGTGTGTGTGTGTGTCCCCGTGTGTGTGTGTGTGTGTGTCCCCTGTGTGTGTGTGTGTGTGTTCCCGTGTGTGTGTGTGTGTCCCCTGTGTGTGTGTGTGTGTTCCCGTGTGTGTGTGTCCCCTGTGTGTGT
>NC_135983.1:29888465-29900965 GCF_053455715.1 Rhinoraja longicauda | reverse complement strand
CCACATTACCGGCACTCGCACAGTGAGGGAGGGGGGCACTGGCACAGTGGGGCTGGGCACTGGCACAGTGGGGGTGGGGCACTGGCACTGTGGGGGAGGGGGGCACTGGCACAGTGGGGCTGGGCACTCGCACAGTGAGGGAGGGGGGGCACCGGCACAGTGGGGGAGGGGCACTGGCACTGTGGGGGAGGGGGGGCACCGGCACAGTGGGGGAGGGGGGGGCACCGGCACAGTGGGGGAGGGGGGGCATCGGCACAGTGGGGGAGGGGGCACTGGCACAGTGGGGGTGGGGCACGGCACAGTGGCGGATGGGGGGGGCACCGGCACAGTGGGGGAGATGGGGCACTGGCACAGTGGGGGAGGGGGGGCACCGGCACAGTGGGGGAGGGAGGGCACTGGCACAGTGGGGGATGGGGGGCACATGATGGGGGGGATAGAGAGACGTGAATGGGGGCACAGAGAGACATGGTGGACCCCGAGGCCCTGACCCCAGGGTTGGCCCCACCGTCCAGCCTGGCCCGACCTGTCACCCCTGAACCGTCTACCCTGACCCTAGCTTAGAACGCCAGCGGGTTGGCGTGAATAATAACTTCCTTGATGCGCACGTCAGTCAGGGGACGAAATGTCTTCTCATTCACTGGGAGCTTCTCCAGCTCGTCAAGTGTTTCCAGCCCATCAATCACCCTGGGGGAAGAGAGGAAGACAAAACATCACCCGGGGTGGGGGGGGCAATACGCACCCTGAGAGAGAGAGATCCACACACATCACCAAGGGTGGGAGGGGGCAATACGCACCCTGAGAGAGAGAGACCCACACACATCACCCAGGGTTGGAGGGGGCAATACGCACCCTGAGAGACCCACACACATCACCCAGGGTGGGGGGGGGCAATACGCACCCTGAGAGAGAGAGACCCACACACATCACCCAGGGTGGGGGGGGCAATACGCACTCTGAGAGACAGAGACCCACACACATCACCCAGGGTGGGGGGGCGATACGCACCCTGAGAGACCCACACACATCACCCAGGGTGGGAGGGGGCAATAGGCACCCTGAGAGAGAGAGGTACACACACATCACCCGGGGTGTGCAAGGGATACATCAATACTCTGGTCAAAATAACACGCAGACATAAAACTCATGTTATGGGAAGGAAGTATTCAATCTCGGTCTTGAAACACCAAACAGTGTGTGAATCCCACCTCATCATCATTAGCCTGTGCATAATGAGACCTCAGTTGCTCATCCATTCTGAGACCACCACCTGAACAGTGACCAGCCCCCTGTCTTTACCACAAACTGGGCATGAACCTTGTATTGCTGAGCCAATCTGTCATCTGGGTCCCATGGACACTGGCATGTGACAGTCTCCCATGTGAGGGGCCTTATTCTTATCAAAGGCCAGACTGAAGTCCACACCTGCCCACTGGTTAGATGGATCTAGCTTCTACATATTCCGTAAATCCCCTCTCCCATTGAGTACTGCCTCCCAGTCCTCCAGCAAACTGGATGGCCAGAAACATTGTTCTCATCTCCAGAGATCAGTGGCACATTCCATGTACACCTGACAATTATTCTCTTTTGGGAAAGGGATGGGGAAAGAGATTTTCTCCAATAAGATTCTTCCTTCTTTAACAGATGGTCTGTATTATCACCTCTTACAGATGAAGAGGGTCCTTATACACCAAGGACAGGACCACTTGGGCCCTTCTTCCTCTCTTTGTTCTCTTTTCCAGTCTCGGTTAAGGGCCGACAACACAAACCTACTTGCCAAACACAGTGTACTTCATGTCCAGATGCGGCTGCTTCCCGTAGGTGAAGAAGAACTGCGAGGCATTTGTGTTGGGACCGTTGTTGGCCATGGAAACCACTCCGCGGACACTGTGCTAAAACAGACCATGAACAGTGAGATCGAGTGGCTCACAAAGCAGCATCTGCCAGCACAGAGATCCTCTGATCCAGTGGTCCCTTACCTTGAGATGTTCACTGAACTCATCTTCAAACTTCCTGCCCCAAATGCTGGATCCTCCCTTCCCTGTACCTGTGGGAGAAGAAAAACACTGCCTGTGACAACACGTGGCAACACAGCACTGTCATCAAACACGTGACAACATGGCCAACACAGCTCTGTCAAACACGTGGAAACACGGTCCGTCAAACACGTGGAAACGTAGCTAACACGGCTCCACCACACATGTGAAAACACAGCTCTGTCATAAAACACGTGACAACACGACACACACAGCTCCATCTCTTTATTTCCCCTCTTACATAAAGGAACAACATTGGCAACTCTCTGGTCATCTGGGACCTCCCCTGTGGCTGGAGAAGACGCGAAGATCTTTGCCAAGGCTCCGTGATCTCCTCTCTTGCCTCTCTCAATAACCTGGGATAAATCCCAGCAATCCCAGCTTGTTGCTGTCTGTTTAAACTAGACCATTTTCAAGGTTGAGGCTCATGGTGACAGACTTGTTTCCCAGTCAGAAGGTAATGGTTCCAGCCCCAAGATAGGGTGGAGACTGAACCCCCAAACACCCTGCGTGTGAGCACCGAGGACAGTGGCGGGGAACAGTGACGTCACTGGGAGAGCAGAGTTCTGTACCTTACTTGCATGGGACAGTGTCAGCAGCTGTAGGGCAGCCCTAACATCGGCAACATGAGCCTGTCCCCTTGTTCCTGCCTTGTTGTCCCCTTGTTCCTGCCTTACTATCCTGTTGTTCCTGCCTTACTCTCCTGTTGTTCCTGCCTTGTTGTCCCGTTGTTCCTGCCTTGTTGTCCCGTTGTTCCTGCCTTACTGTCCCGTTGTTCCTGCCTTACTCTCCTGTTGTTCCTGCCTTACTCTCCTGTTGTTCCTGCCTTACTCTCCAGTTGTTCCTGCCTTGTTGTCCCGTTGTTCCTGCCTTGTTGTCCCGTTGTTCCTGCCTTGTTGTCCCGTTGTTCCTGCCTTACTGTCCCGTTGTTCCTGCCTTACTGTCCCGTTGTTCCTGCCTTACTCTCCTGTTGTTCCTGCCTTACTGTCCCGTTGTTCCTGCCTTACTCTCCTGTTGTTCCTGCCTTGTTGTCCACTTGTTCCTGCCTTGTTATCCTGTTGTTCTTGCCTTACTGTCCTGTTGTTCCTGCCTTGTTGTCCCCTTGTTCCTGCCTTACTGTCCCGTTGTTCCTACCTTACTGTCCCGTTGTTCCTGCATTACTCTCCTGTTGTTCCTGCCTTGTACAGTTCTGCCCCAGGTGACGGTAGCTAGACAATGTTCATCACCCCAACAGTTTGTAAGTCTCCTGTATGGGCTCCTCCTCTACATCCTGCACTTCCTCGCCCTGGTCCACCTTCTGGACACTGAGTGGGGGTCGGTGTTACCCCTGATGGGGGTCCCTCTATGCAGGGATTCTGCCCTCTACATCGGGGACCTGGGGTGGGTGGTACTGCACCGAGGAGTCCCCTGCAACCTGTTCCTCTCGCGGTTGGTTCAGATTCGCCAGCCGCCTGCCATGCTTGCGGACTGGAAGAGTGTGTTCCACCTGTACATGGAGTGTGTGAGTCTGTGTTCCACGTGTACATGGAGTGTGTGAGTCTGTGTAACCACGTGTACATGGAGTGTGTGAGGTTGCAGCCCCTGTTCCATTATCTAAAGGGGCTGCTCCTTGCCTTCTGGCTGCACTTCTCACCCACCATCCTCATCTCTGGACACCCTGTGCGTAGGGGAGAGGGTAGCAGGGCCGAAGATGTCCTGGTTGGGTTGCTCCTGGGCCTGGCCAAGCTGGCCATCCGCGACTCACGGCACCCAGCGGAAGAGGGCTCTGCCCGAGCCGGCTGCCTGCCCCTTTTCCAGGGTAACGTGCATGCCTGGGTGGTTTTGGGGAGGGACCACGCGCTGTCCACCGGCACCCTGGGGGATTTCCAGGACTGCTGGGCACCGTGGGGGGTGGAGGTCATCCTCAATGGGAATTGTAACATCGGTACATAGGAGTTCATTTTGTGTATTTGTTTGCTTCATCTTGTGATGGTGGGTTTTGTTTTGTTTTATTGTGTACTGGAAATATTATTTTTAATGTACACGGGTCAAGGGTTATATGTACAGGGGTCAGGGTTATATGTACTGGGGTCAGGGGTAATATGTACACGGGTCAGGGGTTATATGTACATGGGTCAGGGGTTATATGTACATGGGTCAGGGGTTATATGTACATGGGTCAGGGGTTATATGTACAGGGGTCAGAGGTAATATGTACACGGGTCAGGGGTTATATGTACACGGGTCAAGGGTTATATGTAATGGGGTCAGGGGTTATATGTACATGGGCCAGGGGTTATATGTACACGGGTCAGGGGTTATATTACACGGGTCAGGGGTTATGTTACACGGTCAGAGGTTATATGTACAGGGGTCAGGGGTTATATTACACGGGTCAGGGGTTATATGTACAGGGGTCAGGGGTTATATGTACACGGGTCAATGGTATGTGTACAGGGGTCAGGGGTTATATGTACAGGGGTTATATGTACAAGGGTCAAGGGTTATATGTTCAAGGGTCAGGGGTTATATTACACGGATCAGGTGTTATATGTACAGGGGTCAGGGGTTATATTTCACAAGTACTTCATTCTGTAGACCAACTAAAAGTCATAAACATTGTGACAGAAATGCGAATTAATTATTTTACTTTCTAGTTACAAATGCAAGGAGCTTCACGGCAACAACACTGAGGCATTACAGGACCGGCTTCATCATCGCCCGAAATCTCGCGTTTCCCTTATCCCTAACCAGTCTGAAGAAGCGACTCGACCTGAAACGTCACCCATTCCTTCTCTCCAGAGATGCTGCCTGACCTGCTGAGTTACTCCAACATTTTGTGATACCTTGCATCTATCTTCAGTTTCTGAATATTTGTTCCAGAGCCACATGTCGTAGCAAACACCCACTGAGGACGAGAGCAGAGGGCAGGGGGTCGGAGAGAGGGAAGGGGCCGGAGAGAGGGCAGGGAGTCGGAGGGCAGGGGGTCAGAGGGCAGGGGGTCAGAGGGCAGGGGGTCAGAGGGCAGGGGGTCAGAGGGCAGGTGGTCGAGGGGGCAGGGGGTCGAGGGGGCAGGGGGTCAGAGAGGGGGCAGGGAGTCAGGGGTCAGAGGGCAGGGAGTCGGAGGGCAGGGGGTCGGAGGGCAGGGAGTCGGAGGGCAGGGAGTCAGAGGGTCGGAGAGGAGGCAGGGAGTCGGAGAGGGGGCAGGGAGTCGGAGGGCAGGGGGTCAGAGGGCAGGGAGTCGGAGGGCACGGGGTGAGCTGTGGGAAAGTTACCTGTGGGGTCTCCAGTCTGCACAATAAAGCCTTTGACATTGCGATGAAAGAGGCAGCCATTGTAGTAATCACTGGCACACAGGGCCATGAAATTCTACAAAAAGAAACACAAGGACCATCAATGTTGTGGGAGAGGGGGGAGGGGAGCAGTGAAGGGAGAGGGAGGTAGGGTTGGGTTCAGGGGTGAGGGGAGGGAGGGAGGGGAGAGGGGGGAGGGAGGTAAGGTTGGGTTCAGGGGTGAGAGAGGTGGGTTGGGTTCAGAGGGGGGAGGGTGGGGTTGGGTTCAGGGGTGAGGGGAGGTGGGGTTGGGTTCAGAGGGGGGGAGGGAGGGGGGAGGGGTAGGGTTGGGTTCAGAGGGGGGAGATGGGGTTCAGGAGGTGGGGGTCCGGGCGGCCTCTGACCTGGCAGGTGCGCGGAGTGCGTTCACAGAAGAGTTCCACCTTTATGTCCCCGAGGTCGGTGCGGACGGTCAGCGCCTGGAGAGAGACAGTCAGTGAGCGCGCGCCCGTCACACGCGGGGCCGCGCCTCCCCCTCCCTCCGCGGGGCCGCTCTTCCCCCGCGGGGCCGCGCCTCCCCCGCTCCCTCTCCCCCCGCGGGGCCGCGCCTCCCCCGCTCCCTCTCCCCCCGCGGGGCCGCGTCTCTTCCTCCCCCCACGGGGCCGCGCCTCCCCCTCTCCCTCCGCGGGGCCGCGCCTCCCCCTCTCCACCCGCGGGGCCGCGCCTCCCCCTCTCCCTCCACGGGGCCGCGCCTCCCCCTCTCCCTCTCCCCCCCGCGGGGCCGCGCCCCCCCCTCTCCCCCCGCGGGGCCGCGCCTCCTCCTCTCCCCCCGCGGGGCCGCGCCTCCCCCTCTCCCCCCTCGGGGCCGCGCCTCCCCATCTCCCCCCGCGGGGCCGCGCACCGCCTCACCATCGCCGCCGCTCCACCACCTCCCGCCGCAACTGTTTCCGGTCCGCCGCGGCCGCGGGTCCGGGCAGCTCCCGGGTCCGAGCTCCTGGTTCCGCCTCGTCTATCCCAGAGACCACTCTGCCCGTTACCACCTCCACCCGTTCGTGTGAACCCCGCACTCTGTTCACGTCTATCCCCGGCTTCAACACAGTCGCAGGCGGCTGAGCCTTGGAGTCATAGAGTGATACACTGTGGAAACAGGCCCTTCGGCCCAACTTGCCCAGACTGGCCAACGTGTCCCAGTTGCACTTGTCCCGCCTGCCTGCATGAGTCCCTCGACCCTCGGACACACTCTGCTCACCTCCGTCAGAGGGTCAGCAGTGCCGCGGGTTTAGATCCTCCCCACTCCCATCATTCATAGATGAGTTCCGCTTGGCATCGTGTTCAGCACGGACATTGTGGGCCGAAGAGCCTGTTTCCGCGCTGTACTGTTCTGTGTCCTCGCCTTTCGCCTTCCCTCTCACTCTGAACTTCACCGGATCGGTCCCCAGCCAGCCCGACCTTTCCTCACCAGATAACCGCATCGTACTAACACGGCAACGCCTCTCCAGAAGACAGACACAGTGCTGGAGTCAATAGTCGTTTATTTGTCACATACACATAAATGTGTAGTGAAATGAAACATTACCCGCAGTTCAACAATAAGACCAATAAGAATAATCAATAAAAATGCAATAACACATACACTCATAAACTAACACCAAACAAAAGAAACATCCATCACAGTGAGTCTCCTCCAGTCACCTCCTCACTGTGAGGGAAGGCCAGAATGTATTTTTCTCTCCCCTGCCGTCTTCTCCCGCGGTCAGGCTGTTGAAGTTGCCACGTCGGGGCGGTCGGGGCTCCCGACATTGAAGCGCCGCGCCGGGCGGAGAAAATCCCGCGGCCTATTTCAGTAACTCAGCGGGTCAGGCAGCATCCCTGACGAGAAGGAGTTCCTCAGACTGAAGAAGGGTCTCCACCAGAAACGTCACCCATTCCTTCTCTCCAGAGATGCTGCCTGTCCCGCTAAGTTACTCCAGCATTTTGTGTCCATCTTGAGTCTACTCCACTATTCAATCATTGCTGATTTATCTCCCCCCTTACCTCCATTCACCTGCCTTCTCCCCATCACCCCTGACACCCGTTATAATCAAGAATCTGTCAATCTCAGCTTGAATAACACGTATTAGCGTCACATTTTCACGGTGATTGTGATTCTCCGGAGCTCCAGCGATCTAATTCCTGGTGCACAGCGGATCCCGCGGTGTTACCTGTGTCCTCTGCAATGAGATTCCTGGTTGATTTATTTATCTTATTTCAACTATTAAACCCAGACTCACGTCGCATGGACGTGACGGTGACTGAGTTGACTTAAGTTTATTGTTCCCAGTGACCTGACGGCGGGTTCATCCGCCCGGCCAAGGGTCTCCACCGGTGTCGGTCTGTGCGTTTGCTTCTCTCGCTCTCACTCTGAACATCGCCGGCGTCTGATGAGCCGCAGTTGGATCTCAGCCCCTGGGGGAAGGGTTTCAGTGAGGGGATGTTTCTGGGGGTGGGCTATTTCCGGTTGGTTTGGCTGCAAGTTATTGATTGTGGGTTGGAAATTGGCTGGAGATTGGTCCAGTTAGTGGGGCGGGTTTGGGAATGGCTGTTTGCGGGACGTAACTTGCGACTGAGAATGATTTGGGAAAACGTTTGTTAAACTATGGAAATTGATTATTTGCTTGAGGTATTTTCTGGGCATGAATTATTTAGCCAGGAGGTGTTTTGGGACTGAGACCTTCAGAGGGATATATTTTGGAAGTGGATTATTTTGTGAGTTGTTTTAACACGGGAGTGTTGTTCGGCATTATATTGATCGAATGACTGCAAGTCATTTAGTGGGACTGTCTTGGATGTTGGCGGATGGGAGTGGGTTATTTATTGAGGAGCGAGCTATTAGATGGGGATGTTATTCAAGGGAGCGTGTCATTTAAGACATGAGTTGTTCGCGAGGCCATTATTCTGGAAGAAATATGGAGCGCTGCATTATTCTTGATTATGTTTCTTCAGACGGGAAAATTAGGTCGTGAGATTTTGGGAAGGAATTAATCGGGAAGACGTTACCGATGAGACGTGGATTCGCGGATTGCATTGAAGCGGTAATCTGAGATATTTACCATCTGATGAAGGTAGACACAAAGTGCTGGAGTAACTCAGCGGGTCAGGCAGCATCTCTGGAGAGAAGGAATGGGTGACGTTTCAGGTCGAGACCCTTCTTCAGACTGATCGTGGTCGTAGAGTTGGAGGGCAGGAGGAAACACAGAGGGTGAGCAGTGAGAGAGCATGAGGCTAAACTCACCTCGAAGAGAGATGGGGAACTTCTTCAAAGTAGACATACCTTGAGGAGAATTCGCAGTGGAGCGGCAAGAGTGTAGGAAAGGAAACTGCAGATGCTGGTTTGCGTCGGATGAAGGGGTTTACGCTGTTCTGATAGGAGCTTTTGTAACACCAGCAACATTGCATGTATGTTCGACATCACTCCTCCTCTGCCTCTCCCCCATCACCCACCCATCCCCCTCCCTCAATTCCCCCCCTCGCTGCCCCCCCCCCCCCCCCCCCGCCCCACACTGATATGGTGCCATGTGACGTTCCGCCGAACCTCTTCGTGTTCAAAACAAGAGCAGAGACCCTCACGTTTCCAAACAAGGAGTCTACGGTTTATTTAGGCCGGACACAGAGTACAGACACACGGCAAGTGAGCGTAGACTGGAATATTGCAGAGTGGCAGCCGGACGGAGGTAGGATCCCCCCCCTCGCCTCCGACCGCCCCCCCCCCCCACCCCCGGACAACCCTCTCCCCCACCCCGGGAGCACCCCTCACCCCACCCCCATCCCGGGACACCCCTCGCCCTCTGAGGGGAGGGTGGACACGGGGCGGGAGGGGTGGACACGGGGGGAGGGGCGGACACTGGGGGGGAGGGGGGGACACGGGGGGAGAGGCGGACACTGGGGGGGAGGGGGAGACACTGGGGGGGGGGAGGGGCGGACATTGTGGGGGAGGGGGAGGGATGGGGTGGGTGGGGGGAGAGGGGCCGGTCCCTCGGCTCGCTATAACATGCCGGACTCGTTCTTCATGGAGCCGGAGAAGAGCACGAAGACGAGGACAGCGGCGAAGATGACGAGGATGAAGATGACGATAAGAACCCACCAGGCGCCCACCAGCTGCACCTTGTGGTAGTCGGGCCTCTCAGGGGGGATCATGTTGGTCAAGTTCAGCATGTAGCCGAGCGCCCAGCCCACAGTGGCTCCATCCACCTGTAACACAGGACACGGCGCTGCTACACGGCGCTGCTACACGGCGCTCGAACACACACACGGGGCCACATATAGCCGAGCGCCCAGCCCATCGTCGCTCCCTCCGCCTGTAACATTCACACGGGCACTACAACACGCGGGGGGAGGGTAACGGAGGGTGAGGGTGAAAGAGAGACGGAGATGGGGAGAGGGCTAAGGGAAGAGTCATTGTCACACAGCACGGACTCTGGCCCTTCGGCCCAGCATGCCCATACCGACCAAGATGGTCCATCATAAAGAGAGAAACAGATTAGAGAGAACTAGGACAAAGAAAATTAGAGAGAGGAGGAGAGTGAGTGGGAGATGGGGGAGGGAGAGAGAGGAGGAGAGTGAGTGAGTGAGAGAGGGGGGAGAGAGGAGGAGGAGAGTGAGTGAGTGCGATGGGGGAGAGTGAGTGGGAGGAGAGAGAGGGGAGAGTGAGGGAGAGAGAGTGAGGGAGAGAGAAAGAGGAAGAGAGTGAGTGGCAGATGGGGGAGAGAGAGGAGGTGAGTGAGAGGGGGGATAGTTTGCTTCTGTTCTACTGCAGGAAGAACCAAGAACCGCGGCCTGTCCCAGACCAACCGGTGGTCATCGCCTCTCCCGGCACAGCTGACACGCTCGCCCCTTCCCCCCATCCCTGCGGTCCGGGGCACCGACCCAACCATGTAGCCAGACATGCAGCGAACTGCACCGTGCACACATGCAGAGCTGCGGCAGTCGGAGATTGGCGGGTCGGGCGCTGGGGACAATATTGGATCCAAATGACATCGGCAGACAGAGGGGGAGGGGGAGCGAGGGGAAGAGGGGGGATGGGCAAGGGGGAGGAGGGGGGTGTGAGCAATGAGGGGAGGGGGAGCGAGGAAGATGCAGGAACCGGGCGGGAAAGAGGGAGGATGGGAGTGACCAGCGCGGACAGAGCAGCGGAACGTGGGCAGGGAGCGGACGAACAGGCGAAGGGGGACAGTGAGGTTGGGAGCGAGAGGCTGAGGGGGGGGGTCGGGGTCACAGGGCAGCGGGGAGGGGGGGGAGGTCGGGGTCACAGGGCAGCGCTGGGGGGAGAGGTCGGGGTCACAGGGCAGCGCTGGGGGAGGGGTCACAGGGCTGCGGGGGGGGGAGAGCTCGGGGTCAGCGGGCAGCGCTGTGGGGGGGGGGGGGGGAGAGGTCGGGGTCACAGGGCAGCGCTGCGGGGGAGAGGTCCCACTACCTTTCTCTGGAAGGCGATGTTGCCGAAGGTCTTGTTGTCGAACTTGTACCCACTGGTTATGAGCGCGTGCACGTACTGGGACATGGCGCAATAATCCGCCAACCATTTCTCCGGCGTCCCCGCCGCTCGCTCCTTCAGCTGCCGGAGAAAGCAACAAGACAGACACAGAATGCCGGAGTAACTCAGCGGGACAGGCAGCATCTCTGGAGAGAAGGAATGGGAGAAAGCAACAACCCTGACAACCGATACTGCGCAAGGCAGGCCGGACCAGGGGGAGTGAACCCTGGTCACAGCTCTCACCCCCCCCCCCCCCTCCCCCGGGAAACTAAATGCCCCGACTGAATGGCCCTGGAAGGCTGGGGAAGGAGGTGGGATTCACAAGTTACAGGAGTAGAATTAGGCCATTCGGCCCATCGAGTCCACTCCGCCATTCAATCATGGCTGATCACTGCCTCCCCATCCCATGTTCCTGCCTTCTCCCTTTGACATCCGTTCTAATCAAGAATTTGTCTATTTCTGCCTTCAAAATATCCACTGACTTGTGGCCTCCACAGCCGTCTGTGGCAATGAGTTCCACAGATTCACCGCCCTCTGACTAAAGAAATTCCTTCTCTTCTCCTTCCTAAAGGAGCGTCCTGTAATTCTGAGGCTGTGCCCTCTGGTCCTAGACTCTCCCACTAGTGGAAACATCCTCTCCACATCCACTCTATCCAGGCCGCTCACTATTCTGTACGTTTCAATGAGGTCCCCCCTCATTCTTCTAAACTCCAGCGAGTACTGGCCCAGTGCCGACAAACGCTCATCATATGTTAACCCACTCATTCCTGGGATAATTCTTGTAAACCTCCTCTGGACCCTCTCCAGAGCCAGCACATCCTTCCTCAGATACGGGGCCCAAAACTGCTCACAATCTATCAGATCTACACTTTTATCAGCTCGAGTGTAGATGGGGCACGTTGGTCAACGTGGGCCACGGTCTGTGTCTCTGTGACTGTATCTCTTTGACTATGTGTGTCTGTGTCCCAGTGTCGCTGTGTCTCTGTGACCATGTGTCTCTGATACTAGCTCTCTCCTCAGCCTCTGTGACCCTGTGTATCTGTGTCTCTGTGTCACGGTGTTTCTGTGACCCTGACCCTAGCTCTCTCCTCAGCCTCTGACGCTTCAGGGAAATGCATCACTTTGTGCAACCTCTTCTTGCAACTATCCTCTAATCCAGGAATTAGGACTAGGGTTAGGATGGGCATCATCCCGGTCAATGTCTGCACCCTGGCCAAAGCCTCCACACCCTTCATGGGCCGGGGCTGAGCAGAACTACACAAACGAGGCCGCAGCCTGACCCGTCCCACGGATCCGTTACCGTAAGGAAGTCCATGTTGCACAGATTGTCCGCAGCTTCCTGCAGCTCGGCCGGTGACGTCACGCGCCGCCCCAGGGTCGTCTCCAGGAAGTTGATCGTGTGGTAGAAAGCGGCGAAAGCCTGGCACACAAGGTCATGGGTCAAAGCGCAGTCAAGGCCATTGGTCAAAGGGATGTGAAGGTCATTGGTCAAAGGGCAAGTGGTCATTGGTCAAAGGGCAAGTGGTCAAAGGGCAGTCAAGGTCATTGGTCAAAGGTTATTGAATGCCGTTGGTCAAAGGGCAGTGAAGGTCATTGGTCCACGTTCATGGGCAGCGCAGGCGGGCGGGGGGTCAAGGTAGTAAAGGTCAGGGGTTGTTGCCGGGAGAGGGTGGTTTGCTCTTGAGGTCGAGTCCCCGCGGGGTCACAGCT